>NW_026781654.1:0-214445 GCF_030144855.1 Hypanus sabinus
CCAGACCCACGATCACCACCATCACGTTCCAGACCCACGACCACCACCATCACCTTCCAGACCCACGATCACCACCATCACCTTCCAGACCCACGACACAACCATCACTTTCCACTACCATCACCTTCCAGACCCACGACCACCACCATCACCTTCCAGACCCACGACCACCACCATCACCTTCCACTACCATCACCTTCCAGACCCACAACCACCACCATCACCTTCCAGACACACGACCACCACCATCAGCTTCCAGACCCACGACCACCACCATCACCTTCCAGTACCATCACCTTCCAGACCCACAACCACCACCATCACCTTCCAGACACACGACCACTACCATCACCTTCCAGACCCACAACCACCACCATCACCTTCCAGACACACGACCACCACCATCACCTTCCAGACACACGACCACCACCATCACCTTCCAGACCCTCGACCACCACTATCACCTTCCAGACCCACGACAATCACCATCACCTTCCAGATCCACGACCACGACCATCACCTTCCAGATCCACGACCACGACCATCACCTTCCAGACCCACGATCAACTCCATCACCTTCCAGACCCACGACCAACTCCATCACCTTCCAGACCCACGATCACCACTATCACCTTCCAGACCCACGACCACCACCATCACCTTCCAGACCCTCGACCACCACCATCACCTTCCAGACCCTCGACCACCACCATCACCTTCCAGACCCTCGACCACCACCATCACCTTCCAGACCCTCGACCACCACCATCACCTTCCAGACCCTCGACCACCACTATCACCTTCCCGACCCACGACCACCACCATCACCTTCCAGACCCACGATCAACTCCATCACCTTCCAGACCCACGACCACCACCATCAACTTCCAGACCCACGACCACCACCATCACCTTCCAGACCCACGACCAGCACCATCACCTTCCAGACCCACGACCACCACCATCACCTTCCACTACCATCACCTTCCAGACCCACGACCACCACCATCACCTTCCACTACCATCACCTTCCAACCCACGACCACCACCATCACCTTCCAGACCCACATCCACCACCATCACCTTCCAGACCCACGACCACCACCATCACCTTCCACTACCATCACCTTCCAACCCACGACCACCACCATCACCTTCCAGACCCACATCCACCACCATCACCTTCCAGACCCACGACCACCACCATCACCTTCCAGACCCACGACCACCACCATCAGCTTCCAGACCCACGACCACCACCATCACCTTCCTCCACCATCAGCTTCCAGACCCACGACCACCACCATCACCTTCCAGACCCACGACCACCAGCATCACCTTCGACTACCATCACCTTCCCGACCCACGACCACCACCATCACCTTCCAGACCCACGATCAACCCCATCACCTTCCAGACCCACGACCACCACCGTCACCTTCCAGACCCACGACCACCAATGTCACCTACCAGACCCACGACCACCACCATCACCATCCAGATCCACGACCACCACCATCACCTTCCAGACCCACGACCAACACCATCACCTTCCAGACCCACGACCACCACCGTCACGTTCCAGACCCACGACCACCACCATCACCTTCCAGACCCACGACCACCACCGTCACCTTCCAAACCCATGACCACCACCATCACCTTCCAGACCCACGACCACCACCATCACCTTCCAGACCCACGACCACCACCATCACCATCCAGACCCACGACCACCACCATCACCATCCAGATCCACGACCACCACCATCACCTTCCAGATCCACGACCACCACCATCACCTTCCAGACCCACGACCACCACCATCACCTTCCAGACCCACGACAATCACCATCACCTTCCAGATCCACGACCACGACCATCTCCTTCCAGATCCACGACCACGACCATCACCTTCCAGACCCACGACCACGACCATCACCTTCCAGACCCACGATCAACTCCATCACCTTCCAGACCCACGACCAACTCCATCACCTTCCAGACCCACGATCACCACTATCACCTTCCAGACCCACGACCACCACCATCACCTTCCAGACCCTCGACCACCACCATCACCTTCCAGACCCTCGACCACCACCATCTCCTTCCAGACCCACGACCAGCACCATCACCTTCCAGACCCTCGACCACCACCATCACCTTCCAGACCCTCGACCACCACTATCACCTTCCCGACCCACGACCACCACCATCACCTTCCAGACCCACGACCACCACCATCATCTTCCAGACCCATGACCACCACCATCAACTTCCAGACCCATGACCACCACCATCACCTTCCAGACCCACGACCAGCACCATCACCTTCCTGACCCACGACCACCACCATCACCTTCCACTACCATCACCTTCCAGACCCACGACCACCACCATCACCTTCCAGACCCACAACCACCACCATCACCTTCCAGACCCACGATCACCACCATCACCTTCCAGACCCACGACACGACCATCACCTTCCACTACCATCACCTTCCAGACCCACGACCACCACCATCACCTTCCAGACCCACGACCACCACCATCACCTTCCAGACCCACGACCACCACCATCACCGTCCAGACACACGACCACCACCATCACCTTCCAGACCCACGACCACCACCGTCACCTTCCAGACCCACGACCACCACCATCACCTTCCCGACCCACGACCACCACCATCACCTTCCTCCACCATCACCTTCCAGACCCACGACCACCACCATCACCTTCCTCCACCATCTCCTTCCAAACCCACGACCACCACCATCACCTTCCAGACCCATGACCACCACCATCACCTTCCTCCACCATCAGCTTCCAGACCCACAACCACCACCATCACCTTCCAGACACACGACCACCACCATCACCTTCCAGACCCTCGACCACCACCATCACCTTCCAGACCCTCGACCACCACTATCACCTTCCAGACCCACGACCACCACCACCTTCCAGACCCACGACCACCACCATCACCATCCAGACCCACGACCACCACCATCACCTTCCAGATCCACGACCACCACCATCACCTTCCAGACCCACGACCACCACCATCACCTTCCAGACCCACGACAATCACCGTCACCTTCCAGATCCACGACCACGACCATCACCTTCCAGATCCACGACCACGACCATCACCTTCCAGATCCACGATCACCACCATCACCTTCCAGACCCACGACCACCACTGTCACCTTCCAGATCCACGACAATCACCATCACCTTCCAGACCCACGACCACCACCATCACCTTCCAGACCCACGACCACCACCATCACCGTCCAGACACACGACCACCACCATCACCTTCCAGACCCACGACCACCACCGTCACCTTCCAGACCCACGACCACCACCATCACCTTCCCGACCCACGACCACCACCATCACCTTCCTCCACCATCACCTTCCAGACCCACGACCACCACCATCACCTTCCTCCACCATCTCCTTCCAAACCCACGACCACCACCATCACCTTCCAGACCCATGACCACCACCATCACCTTCCTCCACCATCAGCTTCCAGACCCACAACCACCACCATCACCTTCCAGACACACGACCACCACCATCACCTTCCAGACCCTCGACCACCACCATCACCTTCCAGACCCTCGACCACCACTATCACCTTCCAGACCCACGACCACCACCACCTTCCAGACCCACGACCACCACCATCACCATCCAGACCCACGACCACCACCATCACCTTCCAGATCCACGACCACCACCATCACCTTCCAGACCCACGACCACCACCATCACCTTCCAGACCCACGACAATCACCGTCACCTTCCAGATCCACGACCACGACCATCACCTTCCAGATCCACGACCACGACCATCACCTTCCAGATCCACGATCACCACCATCACCTTCCAGACCCACGACCACCACTGTCACCTTCCAGATCCACGACAATCACCGTCACCTTCCAGACCCACAACCACCACCATCACCTTCCAGACCCACGATCACCACCATCACGTTCCAGACCCACGACCACCACCATCACCTTCCAGACCCACGACCACCACCATCACCTTCCAGACCCACGATCACCACCATCACCTTCCAGACCCACGACACAACCATCACTTTCCACTACCATCACCTTCCAGACCCACGACCACCACCATCACCTTCCAGACCCACAACCACCACCATCACCTTCCACTACCATCACCTTCCAGACCCACAACCACCACCATCACCTTCCAGACACACGACCACCACCATCAGCTTCCAGACCCACGACCACCACCATCACCTTCCAGTACCATCACCTTCCAGACCCACAACCACCACCATCACCTTCCAGACACACGACCACTACCATCACCTTCCAGACCCACAACCACCACCATCACCTTCCAGACACACGACCACCACCATCACCTTCCAGACACACGACCACCACCATCACCTTCCAGACCCTTGACCACCACTATCACCTTCCAGACCCACGACAATCACCATCACCTTCCAGATCCACGACCACGACCATCACCTTCCAGATCCACGACCACGACCATCACCTTCCAGACCCACGATCAACTCCATCACCTTCCAGACCCACGACCAACTCCATCACCTTCCAGACCCACGATCACCACTATCACCTTCCAGACCCACGACCACCACCATCACCTTCCAGACCCTCGACCACCACCATCACCTTCCAGACCCTCGACCACCACCATCACCTTCCAGACCCTCGACCACCACCATCACCTTCCAGACCCTCGACCACCACTATCACCTTCCCGACCCACGACCACCACCATCACCTTCCAGACCCACGACCACCACCATCATCTTCCAGACCCACGACCAGCACCATCACCTTCCAGACCCACGACCACCACCATCACCTTCCACTACCATCACCTTCCAGACCCACGACCACCACCATCACCTTCCACTACCATCACCTTCCAGACACATGACCACCACCATCACCTTCCAGACCCTCGACCACCACCATCACCTTCCAGACACACGACCACCACCATCACCTTCCAGACCCACGACCACCACCATCATCTTCCAGACCCACGACCACCACCATCAACTTCCAGACCCTCGACCACCACCATCACCTTCCACCCACGACCAGCACCATCACCTTCCAGACCCACGACCACCACCATCACCTTCCACTACCATCACCTTCCAGACCCACGACCACCACCATCACCTTCCACCACCATCACCTTCCAGACACATGACCACCACCATCACCTTCCAGACACATGACCACCACCATCACCTTCCAGACCCTCGACCACCACCATCACCTTCCAGACACACGACCACCACCATCACCTTCCAGACCCTCGACCACCACTATCACCTTCCAGACCCACGACCAACTCCATCACCTTCCAGACCCTCGACCACCACTATCACCTTCCAGACCCACGACCAACTCCATCACCTTCCAGACACATGACCACCACCATCACCTTCCAGACCCTCGACCACCACCATCACCTTCCAGACACACGACCACCACCATCACCTTCCAGACCCTCGACCACCACTATCACCTTCCAGACCCACGACCAACTCCATCACCTTCCAGACCCCCGACCACCACCATCACCTTCCAGACCCTCGATCACCACTATCACCTTCCAGACCCACGACCACCACTATCACCTTCCAGACCCACGACCAACTCCATCACCTTCCAGACCCACGACCACCACCATCACCTTCCAGACCCTCGACCACCACTATCACCTTCCAGACCCACGACCACCACCATCACCTTCCAGACCCTCGACCACCACTATCACCTTCCAGACCCACGACCAACTCCATCACCTTTCTCCACCATCAGCTTCCAGACCCACAACCACCACCATCACCTTCCAGACACATGACCACCACCATCAGCTTCCAGACCCTCGACCACCACCATCACCTTCCAGACACACGACCACCACCATCACCTTCCAGACCCTCGACCACCACTATCACCTTCCAGACCCACGACCAACTCCATCACCTTCCAGACCCTCGACCACCACTATCACCTTCCAGACCCACGACCAACTCCATCACCTTCCAGACCCACGACCACCACCATCACCTTCCAGACCCTCGACCACCACTATCACCTTCCAGACCCACGACCAACTCCATCACCTTCCAGACCCACGACCACCACCATCACCTTCCAGACCCTCGACCACCACTATCACCTTCCAGACCCACGACCACCACCATCACCTTCCTCCACCATCAGCTTCCAGACCCACAACCACCACCATCACCTTCCAGACACATGACCACCACCATCACCTTCCAGACCCTCGACCACCACCATCACCTTCCAGACACACGACCACCACCATCACCTTCCAGACCCTCGACCACCACTATCACCTTCCAGACCCACGACCAACTCCATCACCTTCCAGACCCTCGACCACCACTATCACCTTCCAGACCCACGACCAACTCCATCACCTTCCAGACACATGACCACCACCATCACCTTCCAGACCCTCGACCACCACCATCACCTTCCAGACACACGACCACCACCATCACCTTCCAGACCCTCGACCACCACTATCACCTTCCAGACCCACGACCAACTCCATCACCTTCCAGACCCCCGACCACCACCATCACCTTCCAGACCCTCGATCACCACTATCACCTTCCAGACCCACGACCACCACTATCACCTTCCAGACCCACGACCAACTCCATCACCTTCCAGACCCACGACCACCACCATCACCTTCCAGACCCTCGACCACCACTATCACCTTCCAGACCCACGACCACCACCATCACCTTCCAGACCCTCGACCACCACTATCACCTTCCAGACCCACGACCAACTCCATCACCTTTCTCCACCATCAGCTTCCAGACCCACAACCACCACCATCACCTTCCAGACACATGACCACCACCATCAGCTTCCAGACCCTCGACCACCACCATCACCTTCCAGACACACGACCACCACCATCACCTTCCAGACCCTCGACCACCACTATCACCTTCCAGACCCACGACCAACTCCATCACCTTCCAGACCCTCGACCACCACTATCACCTTCCAGACCCACGACCAACTCCATCACCTTCCAGACCCACGACCACCACCATCACCTTCCAGACCCTCGACCACCACTATCACCTTCCAGACCCACGACCAACTCCATCACCTTCCAGACCCACGACCACCACCATCACCTTCCAGACCCTCGACCACCACTATCACCTTCCAGACCCACGACCACCACCATCACCTTCCTCCACCATCAGCTTCCAGACCCACAACCACCACCATCACCTTCCAGACACATGACCACCACCATCACCTTCCAGACCCTCGACCACCACCATCACCTTCCAGACACACGACCACCACCATCACCTTCCAGACCCTCGACCACCACTATCACCTTCCAGACCCACGACCAACTCCATCACCTTCCAGACCCTCGACCACCACTATCACCTTCCAGACCCACGACCAACTCCATCACCTTCCAGACACATGACCACCACCATCACCTTCCAGACCCTCGACCACCACCATCACCTTCCAGACACACGACCACCACCATCACCTTCCAGACCCTCGACCACCACTATCACCTTCCAGACCCACGACCAACTCCATCACCTTCCAGACCCCCGACCACCACCATCACCTTCCAGACCCTCGACCACCACTATCACCTTCCAGACCCACGACCACCACTATCACCTTCCAGACCCACGACCAACTCCATCACCTTCCAGACCCACGACCACCACCATCACCTTCCAGACCCTCGACCACCACTATCACCTTCCAGACCCACGACCAACTCCATCACCTTCCAGACCCACGACCACCACCATCACCTTCCAGACCCTCGACCACCACTATCACCTTCCAGACCCACGACCAACTCCATCACCTTCCAGACCCACGACCACCACCATCACCTTCCAGACCCTCGACCACCACCATCACCTTCCAGACCCACGACCACGACCATCACCTTCCAGACCCACGACCACCACCATCACCTTCCCGACCCACGACCAACTCCATCACCTTCCAGACCCTCGACCACCACCATCACCTTCCAGACCCTCGACCACCACCATCACCTTCCAGACCCACGACCAACACCATCACCTTCCAGACCCACGACCACCACCATCACCGTCCAGACCCTCGACCACCAGTATCACCTTCCAGACCCACGACCAACTCCATCACCTTCCAGACCCACGACCACCACCATCACCTTCCCGACCCATGACCAACTCCATCACCTTCCAGACCCTCGACCACCACCTTCACCGTCCAGACCCACGACCAACTCCATCACCTTCCAGACCCACGACCACCACCATCACCTTCCAGACCCACGACCACCACCATCACCTTCCTCCACCATCAGCTTCCAGACCCACAACCTCCACCATCACCTTCCAGACACATGACCACCACCATCACCTTCCAGACCCTCGACCACCACCATCACCTTCCAGACACACGACCACCACCATCACCTTCCAGACCCTCGACCACCACTATCACCTTCCAGACCCACGACCAACTCCATCACCTTCCAGACCCTCGACCACCACTATCACCTTCCAGACCCACGACCAACTCCATCACCTTCCAGACACATGACCACCACCATCACCTTCCAGACCCTCGACCACCACCATCACCTTCCAGACACACGACCACCACCATCACCTTCCAGACCCTCGACCACCACTATCACCTTCCAGACCCACGACCAACTCCATCACCTTCCAGACCCCCGACCACCACCATCACCTTCCAGACCCTCGACCACCACTATCACCTTCCAGACCCACGACCACCACTATCACCTTCCAGACCCACGACCAACTCCATCACCTTCCAGACCCACGACCACCACCATCACCTTCCAGACCCTCGACCACCACTATCACCTTCCAGACCCACGACCAACTCCATCACCTTCCAGACCCACGACCACCACCATCACCTTCCAGACCCTCGACCACCACTATCACCTTCCAGACCCACGACCAACTCCATCACCTTCCAGACCCACGACCACCACCATCACCTTCCAGACCCTCGACCACCACCATCACCTTCCAGACCCACGACCACGACCATCACCTTCCAGACCCACGACCACCACATCACCTTCCCGACCCACGACCAACTCCATCACCTTCCAGACCCTCGACCACCACCATCACCTTCCAGACCCTCGACCACCACCATCACCTTCCAGACCCACGACCAACTCCATCACCTTCCAGACCCACGACCACCACCATCACCTTCCAGACCCTCGACCACCACTATCACCTTCCAGACCCACGACCAACTCCATCACCTTCCAGACCCACGACCGCCACCATCACCTTCCCGACCCATGACCAACTCCATCACCTTCCAGACCCTCGACCACCACCTTCACCTTCCAGACCCACGACCAACTCCATCACCTTCCAGACCCACGACCACCACCATCACCTTCCAGACCCACGACCACCACCATCACCTTCCCGACCCACGACCAACTCCATCACCTTCCAGACCCACGACCACCACCATCACCTCCCAGACCCTCGACCACCACCATCACCTTCCAGACCCTCGACCACCACTATCACCTTCCAGACCCACGACCACCACCATCACCTTCCAGACCCTCGACCACCACTATCACCTTCCAGACCCACGACCAACTCCATCACCTTCCAGACCCACGACCACCACCATCACCTTCCAGACCCTCGACCACCACCATCACCTTCCAGACCCACGACCACGACCATCACCTTCCAGACCCACGACCACCACCATCACCTTCCCGACCCACGACCAACTCCATCACCTTCCAGACCCTCGACCACCACCATCACCTTCCAGACCCTCGACCACCACCATCACCTTCCAGACCCACGACCAACACCATCACCTTCCAGACCCACGACCACCACCATCACCGTCCAGACCCTCGACCACCACTATCACCTTCCAGACCCACGACCAACTCCATCACCTTCCAGACCCACGACCACCACCATCACCTTCCCGACCCATGACCAACTCCATCACCTTCCAGACCCTCGACCACCACCTTCACCTTCCAGACCCACGACCAACTCCATCACCTTCCAGACCCACGACCACCACCATCAGCTTCCAGACCCACGACCACCACCATCACCTTCCTCCACCATCAGCTTCCAGACCCACAACCACCACCATCACCTTCCAGACACATGACCACCACCATCACCTTCCAGACCCTCGACCACCACCATCACCTTCCAGACACACGACCACCACCATCACCTTCCAGACCCTCGACCACCACTATCACCTTCCAGACCCACGACCAACTCCATCACCTTCCAGACCCTCGACCACCACTATCACCTTCCAGACCCACGACCAACTCCATCACCTTCCAGACACATGACCACCACCATCACCTTCCAGACCCTCGACCACCACCATCACCTTCCAGACACACGACCACCACCATCACCTTCCAGACCCTCGACCACCACTATCACCTTCCAGACCCACGACCAACTCCATCACCTTCCAGACCCCCGACCACCACCATCACCTTCCAGACCCTCGACCACCACTATCACCTTCCAGACCCACGACCACCACTATCACCTTCCAGACCCACGACCAACTCCATCACCTTCCAGACCCACGACCACCACCATCACCTTCCAGACCCTCGACCACCACTATCACCTTCCAGACCCACGACCAACTCCATCACCTTCCAGACCCACGACCACCACCATCACCTTCCAGACCCTCGACCACCACTATCACCTTCCAGACCCACGACCAACTCCATCACCTTCCAGACCCACGACCACGACCATCACCTTCCAGACCCACGACCACCACACCACCTTCCCGACCCACGACCAACTCCATCACCTTCCAGACCCTCGACCACCACCATCACCTTCCAGACCCTCGACCACCACCATCACCTTCCAGACCCACGACCAACTCCATCACCTTCCAGACCCACGACCACCACCATCACCTTCCAGACCCTCGACCACCACTATCACCTTCCAGACCCACGACCAACTCCATCACCTTCCAGACCCACGACCACCACCAACACCTTCCCGACCCATGACCAACTCCATCACCTTCCAGACCCTCGACCACCACCTTCACCTTCCAGACCCACGACCAACTCCATCACCTTCCAGACCCACGACCACCACCATCACCTTCCAGACCCACGACCACCACCATCACCTTCCCGACCCACGACCAACTCCATCACCTTCCAGACCCACGACCTCCACCATCACCTTCCAGACCCTCGACCACCACCATCACCTTCCAGACCCTCGACCACCACTATCACCTTCCAGACCCACGACCACCACCATCACCTTCCAGACCCTCGACCACCACCATCACCTTCCCGACCCACGATCACCACCATCACCTTCCAGACCCACGACCAGCACCATCACCTTCCAGACCCACGACCACCACCATCACCTTCCCGACCCACGACCACCACCATCACCTTCCAGACCCACGACCACCACCATCACCTTCCCGACCCACGACCACCACCATCACCTTCCAGACCCACGACCACCACCATCACCTTCCAGACCCACGACCACCACCATCACCTTCCAGACCCACGACAATCACTGTCACCTTCCAGACCCACGACCACCACCGTCACCTTCCAGATCCACGACCACCACCGTCACCTTCCAGATCCACGACCACCACCGTCACCTTCCAGACCCACGACCACCACCGTCACCTTCCAAACCCATGACCACCACCACCTTCCAAACCCACGACCACCACCACCTTCCAGACCCACGACCACCACCATCACCATCCAGACCCACGACCACCACCATCACCTTCCAGACCCACGACCACCACCATCACCTTCCAGACCCACGACAATCACCATCACCTTCCAGATCCACGACCAGCACCATCACCTTCCAGACCCACGATCACCACCATCACTTTACACCACCATCACCTTCCAGCCCCACGACCACTACCAGCACCTTCCAGACCCACGACCACCACCAGCACCTTCCAGACCCACGACCACCACCGTCACCTTCCACTACCATCACCTTCCAGACCCACGACCAGCACCATCACCTTCCAGACCCACGACCACCACCATCACCTTCCAGACCCACGACCACCACCGTCACCTTCCAGACCCACGACCACCACCGTCACCTTCCAGACCCACGACCACCAACATCACCTTCCAGACCCACGAGCACCACCATCACCTTCCAGACCCTCGACCACCACTATCACCTTCCAGACCCACGACCACCACCATCACGTTCCAGACCCACGACCACCACCATCACCATCCAGTCCCACGACCACCACCATCACCTTCCAGATCCACGACCACCACCATCACCTTCCAGACCCACGACCACCACCATCACCTTCCAGACCCACGACAATCACCGTCACCTTCCAGATCCACGACCACCACCGTCACCTTCCAGACCCACGACCACCACCGTCACCTTCCAGACCCACGATCACCACCATCACCTTCCAGACCCACGACCAGCACCATCACCTTCCAGACCCACGACCACCACTGTCACCTTCCAGACCCACGACCACCACCATCACCTTCCAGACCCAGAATCACCACCATCACCTTCCAGACCCACGACCACCACTGTCACCTTCCAGATCCACGACAATCACCGTCACCTTTCAGACCCACGATCACCACCATCACGTTCCAGACCCACAACCACCACCATCACCTTCCAGACCCACGACCACCACCATCACCTTCCAGACCCACGACCACCACCATCACCTTCCACTACCATCACCTTCCAGACCCACGACCACCACCATCACCTTCCAGACACACGACCACCACCATCAGCTTCCAGACCCACGACCACCACCATCACCTTCCAGACCCACGACCACCACCATCACCTTCCTCCACCAACTCCTTCCAGACCCACGACCACCACCATCACCTTCCAGACCCACGACCACCACCATCACCTTCCTCCACCATCAGCTTCCAGACCCACAACCACCACCATCACCTTCCAGACACATGACCACCACCATCACCTTCCAGACCCTCGACCACCACCATCACCTTCCAGACACACGACCACCACCATCACCTTCCAGACCCTCGACCACCACTATCACCTTCCAGACCCACGACCAACTCCATCACCTTCCAGACCCACGACCACCACCATCACCTTCCAGACCCTCGACCACCACTATCACCTTCCAGACCCACGACCACCACTTTCACCTTCCAGACCCACGACCAACTCCATCACCTTCCAGACCCACGACCACCACCATCACCTTCCAGACCCTCGACCACCACTATCACCTTCCAGACCCACGACCAACTCCATCACCTTCCAGACCCACGACCACCACCATCACCTTCCAGACCCTCGACCACCACTATCACCTTCCAGACCCACGACCAACTCCATCACCTTCCAGACCCACGACCACCACCATCACCTTCCAGACCCTCGACCACCACTATCACCTTCCAGACCCACGACCAACTCCATCACCTTCCAGACCCACGACCACCACCATCACCTTCCCGACCCACGACCAACTCCATCACCTTCCAGACCCTCGACCACCACCTTCACCTTCCAGACCCACGACCAACTCCATCACCTTCCAGACCCACGACCACCACCATCACCTTCCAGACCCACGACCACCACCATCACCTTCCCGACCCACGACCAACTCCATCACCTTCCAGACCCACGACCACCACCATCACCTTCCAGACCCACGACCACCAACATCACCTTCCAGACCCACGAGCACCACCATCACCTTCCAGACCCACGAGCACCACCATCACCTTCCAGACCCACGACCACCACCGTCACCTTCCAGACCCTCGACCACCACCATCACCTTCCAGACCCACGAGCACCACCATCACCTTCCAGACCCACGAGCACCACCATCACCTTCCAGACCCACGACCCCCACCGTCACCTTCCACACCCATGACCACCACCACCTTCCAAACCCACGACCACCACCACCTTCCAGACCCACGACCACCACCATCACCATCCAGACCCACGACCACCACCATCACCTTCCAGACCCACGACCACCACCATCACCTTCCAGACCCACGAGCACCACCATCACCTTCCAGACCCACGAGCACCACCATCACCTTCCAGACCCACGAGCACCACCATCACCTTCCAGACCCACGACCACCACCGTCACCTTTTAAACCCATGACCACCACCACATTCCAAACCCACGACCACCACCACCTTCCAGACCCACGACCACCACCATCACCATCCAGACCCACAACCACCACCATCACCTTCCAGACCTACGACCACCACCATCACCTTCCAGACCCACGACCACCACCATCACCTTCCAGACCCACGACCACCACCATCACCTTCCAGACCCACGACAATCACCATCACCTTCCAGACCCACGACCAGCACCATCACCTTCCAGACCCACGACCACCACCATCACTTTACACCACCATCTCCTTCCAGACCCACGACCAGCACCATCACCTTCCAGACCCACGACCACCACCATCACTTTCCAGATCCACGACAATCACCGTCACATTCCAGACCCACGATCACCACCATCACCTTCCAGACCCACAACCACCACCATCACCTTCCAGACCCACGACCACCACCGTCACCTTCCAGATCCACGACCACCACCATCACCTTCCACTACCATCACCTTCCAAACCCACGACCACCACCGTCACCTTCCAGACCCACGACCACCACCGTCACCTTCCAGACCCACGATCACCACCATCACCTTCCAGACCCACGACCAGCACCATCACCTTCCAGACCCACGACCACCACTGTCACCTTCCAGACCCACGACCACCACCATCACCTTCCAGACCCAGAATCACCACCATCACCTTCCAGACCCACGACCACCACTGTCACCTTCCAGATCCACGACAATCACCGTCACCTTTCAGACCCACGATCACCACCATCACGTTCCAGACCCACAACCACCACCATCACCTTCCAGACCCACGACCACCACCATCACCTTCCAGACCCACGACCACCACCATCACCTTCCACTACCATCACCTTCCAGACCCACGACCACCACCATCACCTTCCAGACACACGACCACCACCATCAGCTTCCAGACCCACGACCACCACCATCACCTTCCAGACCCACGACCACCACCATCACCTTCCTCCACCAACTCCTTCCAGACCCACGACCACCACCATCACCTTCCAGACCCACGACCACCACCATCACCTTCCTCCACCATCAGCTTCCAGACCCACAACCACCACCATCACCTTCCAGACACATGACCACCACCATCACCTTCCAGACCCTCGACCACCACCATCACCTTCCAGACACACGACCACCACCATCACCTTCCAGACCCTCGACCACCACTATCACCTTCCAGACCCACGACCAACTCCATCACCTTCCAGACCCACGACCACCACCATCACCTTCCAGACCCTCGACCACCACTATCACCTTCCAGACCCACGACCACCACTTTCACCTTCCAGACCCACGACCAACTCCATCACCTTCCAGACCCACGACCACCACCATCACCTTCCAGACCCTCGACCACCACTATCACCTTCCAGACCCACGACCAACTCCATCACCTTCCAGACCCACGACCACCACCATCACCTTCCAGACCCTCGACCACCACTATCACCTTCCAGACCCACGACCAACTCCATCACCTTCCAGACCCACGACCACCACCATCACCTTCCCGACCCACGACCAACTCCATCACCTTCCAGACCCTCGACCACCACCTTCACCTTCCAGACCCACGACCAACTCCATCACCTTCCAGACCCACGACCACCACCATCACCTTCCAGACCCACGACCACCACCATCACCTTCCCGACCCACGACCAACTCCATCACCTTCCAGACCCACGACCACCACCATCACCTTCCAGACCCACGACCACCACCGTCACGTTCCAGACCCACGACCACCACCATCACCTTCCAGACCCACGGCCACCACCATCACCTTCCAGATACACGACCACCACCATCACCTTCCAGATCCTCGACCACCACCATCACCTTCCAGACCCTCGACCACCACCATCACCTTCCAGACCCACGACCACCACCATCACGTTCCAGACCCACGACCACCACCATCACCATCCAGTCCCACGACCACCACCATCACCTTCCAGATCCACGACCACCACCATCACCTTCCAGACCCACGTCCACCACCATCACCTTCCAGACCCACGACAATCACCGTCACCTTCCAGATCCACGACCACCACCGTCACCTTCCAGACCCACGACCACCACCGTCACCTTCCAGACCCACGATCACCACCATCACCTTCCAGACCCACGACCAGCACCATCACCTTCCAGACCCACGACCACCACTGTCACCTTCCAGACCCACGACCACCACCATCACCTTCCAGACCCAGAATCACCACCATCACCTTCCAGACCCACGACCACCACTGTCACCTTCCAGATCCACGACAATCACCGTCACCTTTCAGACCCACGATCACCACCATCACGTTCCAGACCCACAACCACCACCATCACCTTCCAGACCCACGACCACCACCATCACCTTCCAGACCCTCGACCACCACCATCACCTTCCACTACCATCACCTTCCAGACCCACGACCACCACCATCACCTTCCAGACACACGACCACCACCATCAGCTTCCAGACCCACGACCACCACCATCACCTTCCAGACCCACGACCACCACCATCACCTTCCTCCACCAACTCCTTCCAGACCCACGACCACCACCATCACCTTCCAGACCCACGACCACCACCATCACCTTCCTCCACCATCAGCTTCCAGACCCACAACCACCACCATCACCTTCCAGACACATGACCACCACCATCACCTTCCAGACCCTCGACCACCACCATCACCTTCCAGACACACGACCACCACCATCACCTTCCAGACCCTCGACCACCACTATCACCTTCCAGACCCACGACCAACTCCATCACCTTCCAGACCCACGACCACCACCATCACCTTCCAGACCCTCGACCACCACTATCACCTTCCAGACCCACGACCACCACTTTCACCTTCCAGACCCACGACCAACTCCATCACCTTCCAGACCCACGACCACCACCATCACCTTCCAGACCCTCGACCACCACTATCACCTTCCAGACCCACGACCAACTCCATCACCTTCCAGACCCACGACCACCACCATCACCTTCCAGACCCTCGACCACCACTATCACCTTCCAGACCCACGACCAACTCCATCACCTTCCAGACCCACGACCACCACCATCACCTTCCAGACCCTCGACCACCACTATCACCTTCCAGACCCACGACCAACTCCATCACCTTCCAGACCCACGACCACCACCATCACCTTCCCGACCCACGACCAACTCCATCACCTTCCAGACCCTCGACCACCACCTTCACCTTCCAGACCCACGACCAACTCCATCACCTTCCAGACCCACGACCACCACCATCACCTTCCAGACCCACGACCACCACCATCACCTTCCCGACCCACGACCAACTCCATCACCTTCCAGACCCACGACCACCACCATCACCTTCCAGACCCACGACCACCACCGTCACGTTCCAGACCCACGACCACCACCATCACCTTCCAGACCCACGGCCACCACCATCACCTTCCAGATACACGACCACCACCATCACCTTCCAGATCCTCGACCACCACCATCACCTTCCAGACCCTCGACCACCACCATCACCTTCCAGACCCACGACCACCACCATCACGTTCCAGACCCACGACCACCACCATCACCTTCCAGACCCACGACCACCACCGTCACCTTCCAGACCCACGACCACCACCATCACCTTCCACTACCATCACCTTCCAGACCCATGACCACCACCATCAGCTTCCATATCCACGACCACTACCATCACCTTCCAGACCCATGACCACCACCATCAGCTTCCATATCCACGACCACCACCATCACCTTCCACTACCAGCACCTTCCAGACCCACGACCACTGGCAGCTTGAAGGATGAGACCAGCAGATCCCTGGTAATCCGACCACAGGTAAATTCCCCTACAGGTCACTCACCATCCTGACTTGGAAACACATAGCTGTTCATCGTCGCTGGGTCCAAATCATGGAATTGCCCCCCTAACATCATCGTGGGTAGCCACACCTCAGGGACTGCAGTTCTTCGAGAAGGCAGATCCCCAGCACCTTCCCAAAGGCAGCTAGAATTGGGGCCCATTTCCCGTAAATGAATAAAATGTTTTAAAAGTACCCTGTAATGTGGCCCAGTGTGTACATTTGCTGATAACATTACTTTCAGCTTTGAAGTCTGCCAGGGCTGTTTCTGCCATCTTTCTCTCTCTCTTTAGTACCTGCTGCACTACTTGCTCATCCTGAGGCGGTGGATGAACCGGCATACGTGGGAGAGGACGCCGGTGGCGGTGACGGCCTGGGCTCTGCTGAGGGACAGTTACCACGGCAACCTCTGCCTGCGCCACAAACCCCAGCACATTGCCGTGGCCGTTCTCTACTTTGCTCTGCACTGCTACGGGCTGGAGGTGCCCGGGGAGGCCGTCGGCAAGAGGCTGTGGTGGGAGGTGTGTTCCAGGTTCCGCGACTCACTTCGTGCCGCCCCTTCTTCTCCCCCCCCCAGCAGAGTGGCGTTTCCTCCAGGCTGCCATCCCCCCCCCCCCAGAAACTTCACACCACCCCTCCCACAGAGCTCCTGTTTCACCGCCCCCCCAGTGCTGTGTTCCTGTCTCACCGACCCCCAGAGCTGTGTTCCTGTCTCACTGCCCCCCCAGAACTGTGTCCCTGTCTCACTGCCCCCCCAGAGCTGTGTCCCTGTCTCACTGCCCCCCCAGAGCTGTGCTCCTGTCTCACTACCCACCCCAGAGCTGTGTTCCTGTCTCACTGCCCCCCCGAGCTGTGTTCCTGTCTCACTGCCCCCCCGAGCTGTGTTCCTGTCTCACTGCCCCCCCCGAGCTGTGTTCCTGTCTCACTGCCCCCCCCGAGCTGTGTTCCTGTCTCACTGACCCCCAGAGCTGTATTCCTGTCTCTCTGCCCCCCCCAGAACTGTGTTCCTGTCTCACTGCCCCCCCAGAGCTGTGTTCCTGTCTCACTGCCCCCCTAGAGCTGTGTTCCTGTCTCACTGCCCCCCTAGAGCTGTGTTCCTGTCTCACTGCCCCCCCAGTGCTGTGTTCCTGTCTCACTGCCCCCCCAGAACTGTGTCCCTGTCTCACCGACCCCCAGAGCTGTGTCCCTGTCTCACTGCCCCCCCAGAGCTGTGTTCCTGTCTCACTGCCCCCCCAGAGCTGTGTTCCTGTCTCACTGCCCCCCCAGAACTGAGTTCCTGTCTCACTGCCCCCCTAGAGCTGTGTTCCTGTCTCACTGCCCCCCAGAGCTGTATTCCTGTCTCACTGCCCCCCCAGAACTGTGTCCCTGTCTCACCGACCCCCAGAGCTGTGTCCCTGTCTCACTGCCCCCCCAGAGCTGTATTCCTGTATCACTGCCCCCCAGAGCTGTTCCTATCTCACTGCCCCCCCAAAGCTGTGTTCCTGTCTCACTGCCCCCCAGAGCTGTATTCCTGTCTCACTGCCCCCCCAGAGCTGTGTTCCTGTCTCACTGCCCCCCCCCAGAGCTGTGTTCCTGTCTCACCGCACCCCCAGAGCTGTGTTCCTGTCTCACTGCCCCCCCAGAGCTGTGTTCCTGTCTCACCGCACCCCCAGAGCTGTGTTCCTGTCTCACTGCCCCCCTAGAGCTGTGTTCCTGTCTCACTGCCCCCCCAGAGCTGTATTCCTGTCTCACTGCCCCCCCAGAGCTGTGTTCCTGTCTCACTGCCCCCCAGAGCTGTATTCCTGTCTCACTGCCCCCCCCAGAGCTGTGTTCCTATCTCACTGTCCCCCCAGAGCTGTATTCCTGTCTCACTGCCCCCACAGAGCTGTATTCCTGTCTCACTGCCCCCCAGAGCTGTGTTCCTATCTCACTGTCCCCCCAGAGCTGTATTCCTGTCTCACTGCCCCCCAGAGCTGTGTTCCTATCTCACTGTCCCCCCCAGAGCTGTGTTCCTGTCTCACTGCCCCCACAGAGCTGTGTTCCTGTCTCACTGACCCCCAGTTTTATTCCTGTCTCACTGCCCCCCAGAGCTGTGTTCCTATCTCACTGTCCCCCCAGAGCTGTATTCCTGTCTCACTGCCCCCACAGAGCTGTGTTCCTGTCTCACTGCCCCCCGAGAGCTGTATTCCTGTCTCACTGCCCCCCCCCGAGCTGTGTTCCTGTCTCACTGTCCCCCCCAGAGCTGTGTTCCTGTCTCACTGCCCCCCCGAGAGCTGTATTCCTGTCTCACTGCCCCCCCAGAGCTGTGTTCCTGTCTCATCGCCTCCCAGAGCTGTGTTCCTGTCTCACTGCCCCCCCCGAGCTGTGTTCCTGTCTCACGGCCCCCCCCCCAGAGCTGTGTTCCTGTCTCACTGCCCCCCCAGAGCTGTGTTCCTGTCTCACTGCCCCCCCAGAGCTGTGTTCCTGTCTCACTACCCCCCCCCCCCAGAGCGGTGTTCCTGTCTCTCTGCCCCCCCAGAACTGAGTTCCTGTCTCACTGCCCCCCTAGAGCTGTGTTCCTGTCTCACTGCCCCCCAGAGCTGTATTCCTGTCTCACTGCCCCCCAGAGCTGTATTCCTGTCTCACTGCCCCCCAGAGCTGTATTCCTGTCTCACTGCCCCCCAGAGCTGTTCCTGTCTTACTGCCCCCCCAAAGCTGTGTTCCTGTCTCACTGCCCCCCCCCGAGCTGTGTTCCTGTCTCACTGCCCCCCCAGTGCTGTGTTCCTGTCTCACTGCCCCCCCAGAGCTTTATTCCTGTCTCACTACCCCCCCAGAGCTGTGTTCCAGTCTCACTGCCCCCCCAGAGCTGTTCCTGTCTCACTGCCCCCCCGAGCTGTGTTCCTGTCTCACTGCCCCCCCGAGCTGTGTTCCTGTCTCACTGCCCCTCTAGAGCTGTGTTCCTGTCTCACGGCCCCCCCAGTGCTGTGTTCCTGTCTCACTGCCCCCCCAGAGCTGTGTTCCTGTCTCACTGCCCCCCCGAGCTGTGTTCCTGTCTCACTGCCCCCCAGAGCTGTGTTCCTGTCTCACTGCCCCCCCAGAGCTGTGTTCCTGTCTCACTGCCCCCCTAGAAATGTGTTCCTGTCTCTCTGCCCCCCCAGAACTGAGTTCCTGTCTCACTGCCCCCCTAGAGCTGTGTTCCAGTCTCACTGCCCCCCCAGAGCTGTTCCTGTCTCACTGCCCCCCCGAGCTGTGTTCCTGTCTCACTGCCCCCCCAGAGCTGTATTCCTATCTCACTGCCCCCACAGAGCTGTATTCCTGTCTCACTGCCCCCCAGAGCTGTGTTCCTATCTCACTGTCCCCCCAGAGCTGTATTCCTGTCTCACTGCCCCCACAGAGCTGTGTTCCTGTCTCACTGACCCCCAGAGCTTTATTCCTGTCTCACTGCCCCCCCGAGCTGTGTTCCTGTCTCACTGCCCCCCGAGAGCTGTATTCCTGTCTCACTGCCCCCCCAGAGCTGTGTTCCTGTCTCATCGCCTCCCAGAGCTGTGTTCCTGTCTCACTGCCCCCCCCGAGCTGTGTTCCTGTCTCACTGCCCCCCCCCCAGAGCTGTGTTCCTGTCTCACGGCCCCTCCAGAGCTGTGTTCCTGTCTCACTGCCCCCCCAGAGCTGTGTTCCTGTCTCACTGCCCCCCCAGAGCTGTGTTCCTGTCTAACTGCCCCCTAGAGCTGTGTTCCTGTCTCACTGCCCCCTAGAGCTGTGTTCCTGTCTCACTGCCCCCCCAGAGCTGTGTTCCTGTCTCACTACCCCCCCCCCCAGAGCTGTGTTCCTGTCTCACTGCCCCCCCGAGCTGTGTTCCTGTCTCACTGCCCCCCCCAGAGTTGTGTTCCTGTCTCACTGCCCCCCCGAGCTGTGTTCCTGTCTCACTGACCCCCAGAGCTGTATTCCTGTCTCTCTGCCCCCCCCAGAACTGTGTTCCTGTCTCACTGCCCCCCCAGAGCTGTGTTCCTGTCTCACTGCCCCCCCAGAGCTGTTCCTGTCTCACTGCCCCCCAGAGCTGTGTTCCTGTCTCACCGCCCCCCCCAGAGCTGTGTTCCTGTCTCACTGCCCCCCCAGAGCTGTGTTCCTGTCTCACTGCCCCCCCAGAGCTGTGTTCCTGTCTCACTGCCCCCCCAGAGCTGTTCCTGTCTTACTGCCCCCCCAAAGCTGTGTTCCTGTCTCACTGCCCCCCCCGAGCTGTGTTCCTGTCTCACTGCCCCCCCAGTGCTGTGTTCCTGTCTCACTGCCCCCCCAGAGCTTTATTCCTGTCTCACTACCCCCCCAGAGCTGTGTTCCAGTCTCACTGCCCCCCCAGAGCTGTTCCTGTCTCACTGCCCCCCCAAGCTGTGTTCCTTTCTCACTGCCCCCCAGAGCTGTATTCCTGTCTCACTGCCCCCCAGAGCTGTATTCCTGTCTCACTGCCCCCCAGAGCTGTATTCCTGTCTCACTGCCCCCCCGAGCTGTTCCTGTCTCACTGCCCCCCAGAGCTGTGTTCCTGTCTCACCAACCCCCAGAGCTGTGTTCCTGTCTCACTGCCCCCCCAGAGCTGTGATCCTGTCTCACTGCCCCCCCAGTGCTGTGTTCCTGTCTCACTGCCCCCTCAGAGCTGTGTTCCTGTCTCACTGCCCCCACAGAGCTGTGTTCCTATCTCACTGCCTCCCCAGTGTTGTGTTCCTGTCTCACTGCCCCCCCAGTGCTGTGTTCCTGTCTCACTGCCCCCCCGAGCTGTTCCTGTCTCACTGCCCCCCCGAGCTGTTCCTGTCTCACTGCCCCCCAGAGCTGTTCCTGTCTCACTGCCCCCCTACTGCTGTGTTCCTGTCTCACTGCCCCCCCAGAGCTGTGTTCCTGTCTCACCGCACCCCCAGAGCTGTGTTCCTGTCTCACTGCCCCCCTAGAGCTGTGTTCCTGTCTCACTGCCCCCCCAGAGCTGTTCGTGTCTGACTGCCCCCCCAGAGCTGTTTTCCTGTCTCACCGCACCCCCAGAGCTGTGTTCCTGTCTCACTACCCCCCCCCAGAGCTGTGTTCCTGTCTCACTGCCCCCCCAGAGCTGTGTTCCTGTCTCACTGCCCCCCGAGAGCTGTATTCCTGTCTCAGCCCCCCCAGAGCTGTGTTCCTGTCTCATCGCCTCCCCGAGCTGTGTTCCTGTCTCACTGTCCCCCCCAGAGCTGTGTTCCTGTCTCACTGCCCCCCGAGAGCTGTATTCCTGTCTCAGCCCCCCCAGAGCTGTATTCCTGTCTCACTGCCCCCCAGAGTTGTGTTCCTGTTTCACTGCCCCCAGAGCTTTATTCCCGTCTCACTGCCCCCCCCCGAGCTGTGTTCCTGTCTCACTGCCCCCCCCGAGCTGTGTTCCTGTCTCACTGCCCCCCCCCGAGCTGTGTTCCTGTCTCACTCCCCACCAGAGCAGTGTTCCTGTCTCCCTGCCCCCCAGAGTTGTGTTCCTGTTTCACTGCCCCCAGAGCTTTATTCCCGTCTCACTGCCCCCCCAGTGCTATGTTCCTGTCTCACTGCCCCCCCCCGAGCTGTGTTCCTGTCTCACTGCCCCCCCAGAGCTGTATTCCTGTCTCACTGCCCCCCCCCAGGCTGTGCTTCTGTCTCACTGCCCACCCAGAGCTGTGTTCCTGTCTCACCGACCCCGAGAGTTTTATTCCTGTCTCACTGCCCCCCCAGAGCTGTGTTTCTGTCTCACTGCTCCCCCCCAGAGCTGTATTTCTGTCTCACTACCCCCCAGAGCTGTGTTCTTGTCTCACTGCCCCCCCAGAGCTGTGTTCCTGTCTCACTGCCCCCCCAGAGCTTTATTCCCGTCTCACTGCCCCCCCAGTGCTATGTGCCTGTCTCACTGCCCCCCCCCGAGCTGTGTTCCTGTCTCACTGCCCCCCCAGAGCTGTATTCCTGTCTCACTGCCCCCCCCCAGGCTGTGCTTCTGTCTCACTGCCCACCCAGAGCTGTGTTCCTGTCTCACCGACCCCGAGAGTTTTATTCCTGTCTCACTGCCCCCCCAGAGCTGTGTTCCTGTCTCACTGCCCCCCCAGAGCTGTGTTCCTGTCTCACTGCTCCCCCCCAGAGCTGTATTTCTGTCTCAGTACCCCCCAGAGCTGTGTTCTTGTCTCACTGCCCCCCCAGAGCTGTGTTCCTGTCTCACTGCCCCCCCAGAGCTGTGTTCCTGTCTCACTGCCCCCCCAGAGCTGTGTTCCTGTCTCACTGCCCCCCCAGAGCTGTGTTCCTGTCTCACTGCCCCCCCAGAGCTGTGTTCCTGTCTCACTGCTCCCCCCCCACAGAGTTTCTGTCTCACCGGCCCTGTAGTGCGTAGGGTCCACCTCACCGACAGTCCCTCCGTGCAACCTCCTTACCACTTCTCCCACAGCGTGCCTCTCCCTCCTGGCCCCCTTCCCCACAGCAATCTCTGCTCACCGCCCCTCCCTCAATACAATCTCTCCTCACTGCCCCTCCCTCAAAACAATCTCTGCTCACCACCCCTCCCTCAAAACTATCTCTGCTCATCACCCCTCCCTCAAAACTATCTCTGCTCATCACCCCTCCCTCAAAACTATCTCTGCTCATCACCCCTCCCTCAAAACTATCTCTGCTCATCACCCCTCCCTCAAAACAATCTCTGCTCACCACTCCTCCCTCCATACAATCTCTGCTCACCACCCCTCCCTCAAAACAATCTCTGCTCATCACCCCCCCTCAAAACAATCTCTCCTCACTGCCCCTCCCTCAATACAATCTCTCCTCACTGCCCCTCCCTCAAAACAATCTCTGCTCACCACTCCTCCCTCCATACAATCTCTGCTCATCACCCCTCCCTCAAAACAATCTCTGCTCAGCACCCCTCCCTCCATACAATCTCTGCTCAGCACCCCTCCCTCAAAACAATCTCTGCTCTGCACCCCTCCCTCAAAACAATCTCTGCTCACCACCCCTCCCTCCATACAATCTCTGCTCAGCACCCCTCCCTCAAAACAATCTCTGCTCATCACCCCTCCCTCAAAACAATCTCTGCTCACCACCCCTCCCTCCATAGAATCTCTGCTCAGCACCCCTCCCTCAAAACAATCTCTGCTCAGCACCCCTCCCTCAAAACAATCTCTGCTCAGCACCCCTCCCTCAAAACAATCTCTGCTCACCACCCCTCCCTCCATACAATCTCTGCTCACCACCCCTCCCTCCATACAATCTCTGCTCAGCACCCCTCCCTCAAAACAATCTCTGCTCATCACCCCTCCCTCAAAACAATCTCTGCTCACCACCCCTCCCTCCATACAATCTCTGCTCAGCACCCCTCCCTCAAAACAATCTCTGCTCATCACCCCTCCCTCCATACAATCTCTGCTCAGCACCCCTCCCTCAAAACAATCTCTGCTCTGCACCCCTCCCTCCATACAATCTCTGCTCTGCACCCCTCCCTCAAAACAATCTCTGCTCTGCACCCCTCCCTCCATACAATCTCTGCTCTGCACCCCTCCCTCAAAACAATCTCTGCTCACCAACCCTCCCTCCATACAATCTCTGCTCATCACCCCTCCCTCAAAACAATCTCTCCTGACTACTGACCTGCAGCACAATCTCTCCTCTCTGCCCTCCCTCAACACAGCTCTCCTCACCCCTCCCCTTCCTCAGCACAGAGATACCCCGTCACTGCCCCTCCGTGGCGGGTTAAGGGGACATTAACCTGAGCCATTCTCTCTTCTCTGTCAGGTCCTCAGCGACGGAATCTCCCGGGACATCATCCACGGCATCATCACCGAGATCGTGGACATCTACGAGATGGACGCCAAGCTCTGAGGGAGGGGGCATTCGGAGAGCAGGGCGCTCCCACCCTTGTGCCTCCGGGCTCAGAGGCAGAATTCCTGACACCCTCCCCCCGAGTGACGGTTCCGGAGACTGAGTGACGGACACTGGAGAGGGTGGGGGTGCATCCTGGGGCATAGGGGAGCAGTGTTGCCCAGTTACCACCTCTGTGGCATGTGGACAGGGTGCATGTGTGTGTCTGTTTCTGACTGTGTGTGAGGGCGCGTTTGTGGCTGCGTGTGTGTGCAGGGAGGGGGTGGCCATGTGTTTGTAATATGATTAAATCTCTTCATGGACAATACCATCGTATGAAAGTGAGGAGGGGGTGAAGCAATGTGTGGGTTCAGTGCGGATGTGGGGGTTCAGTGAGGTGGGGGTGAAGCGATGTGGGGGTTCAGCGAGGAGGGAGAGAAGCGCTGTGGGGGTTCAGTGAGGAGGGAGAGAAGCGATGTGGGGGTTCATTGAGGTGGGGGTGAAGCGATGTGGGGTTCAGTGAGGAGAGGGTGAAGCGGTGGGGGTTCAGTGAGGGGGTGAAGCGATGTGGGGGTTCAGTGAGGAGGGGGGTGAAGTGATGTGGGGGTTCAGTGAGGAGGGGGTGAAGTGATGTGGGGGTTCAGTGAGGAGGGAGTGAAGCGATGTGGGGGTTCAGTGAGGAGGGAGAGAAGCGATGTGGGGGATCAGTGAGGTGGGGGTGAAGCGATGTGGGGTTCAGTGAGGAGGAGGGTGAAGTGATGTGGGGGTTCAGTGAGGAGGGAGTGAAGCGATGTGGGGGTTCAGTGAGGAGGGAGTGAAGCGATATGGGGGTTCAGTGAGGAGGGAGTGAAGCGATGTGGGGGTTCAGTGAGGAGGGAGTGAAGCAATGTGGGGGTTCAGTGAAAGGGGATGAGGCGATGTGGGGGTTCAGTGAGGAGGGAGAGAGGTGATGTGGGGGTTTCAGTGAGGTGGGGGTGAGGCGATGTGGGGGTTCAACGAGGAGGGGGTGAAGCGATGTGGGGGTTCAGTGAGATGGGGGTGAAGCGATGTGGGGGTTCAGTGAGGATGAGTTTAACGATGTGAGTGTTCAGTGAGGAGGGGGTGAAGCAATGTGGGGTTCAGTGAGGAGGGATTGAAGCGATGTGGGGGTTTCAGTGAGGAGGGAGTGAAGCGATGTGGGGGTTCAGTGCGGAGGGGGTGAAGCGATGTGTGGGTTCAGTGAGGAGGGGGTGAAGCGATGTGGGTGTTCAGTGAGGAGGGGGTGAAGTGATGTGGGGGTTCAGTGAGGAGGGGGTGAAGCGATGTGGGGTTTCAGTGAGGGGGTGAAGCGATGTGGGGGTTCAGTGCGGAGGGGGTGAAGCGATGTGTGGGTTCAGTGAGGAGGGGGTGAAGCGATGTGGGTGTTCAGTGAGGAGGGGGTGAAGCAATGTGGGGTTCAGTGAGGAGGGATTGAAGCGATGTGGGGGTTTCAGTGAGGAGGGAGTGAAGCGATGTGGGGGTTCAGTGCGGAGGGGGTGAAGCGATGTGTGGGTTCAGTGAGGAGGGGGTGAAGCGATGTGGGGGTTCAGTGAGGAGGGAGTGAAGCAATGTGGGGGTTCAGTGAAAGGGGATGAGGCGATGTGGGGGTTCAGTGAGGAGGGAGAGAGGTGATGTGGGGGTTTCAGTGAGGTGGGGGTGAGGCGATGTGGGGGTTCAACGAGGAGGGGGTGAAGCGATGTGGGGGTTCAGTGAGATGGGGGTGAAGCGATGTGGGGGTTCAGTGAGGATGAGTTTAACGATGTGAGTGTTCAGTGAGGAGGGGGTGAAGCAATGTGGGGTTCAGTGAGGAGGGATTGAAGCGATGTGGGGGTTTCAGTGAGGAGGGAGTGAAGCGATGTGGGGGTTCAGTGCGGAGGGGGTGAAGCGATGTGTGGGTTCAGTGAGGAGGGGGTGAAGCGATGTGGGTGTTCAGTGAGGAGGGGGTGAAGTGATGTGGGGGTTCAGTGAGGAGGGGGTGAAGCGATGTGGGGTTTCAGTGAGGGGGTGAAGCGATGTGGGGGTTCAGTGCGGAGGGGGTGAAGCGATGTGTGGGTTCAGTGAGGAGGGGGTGAAGCGATGTGGGTGTTCAGTGCCGAGGGGGTGAAGCAATGTGGTTCAGTGAGGATGAGTTTAACGATCTGAGTGTTCAGTGAGGAGGGGAGTGAAGCGATGTGGGGGTTCAGTGAGGGGGTGAAGCGATGTGGGGGTTCAGTGAGGAGGGGGGTGAGTGATGTGGGGGTTCAGTGAGGAGGGAGAGAGGTGATGTGGGGGTTTCAGTGAGGTGGGGGTGAGGCGATGTGGGGGTTCAACGAGGAGGGGGTGAAGCGATGTGGGGGTTCAGTGAGATGGGGGTGAAGCGATGTGGGGGTTCAGTGAGGATGAGTTTAACGATGTGAGTGTTCAGTGAGGAGGGGGTGAAGCAATGTGGGGTTCAGTGAGGAGGGATTGAAGCGATGTGGGGGTTTCAGTGAGGAGGGAGTGAAGCGATGTGGGGGTTCAGTGCGGAGGGGGTGAAGCGATGTGTGGGTTCAGTGAGGAGGGGGTGAAGCGATGTGGGTGTTCAGTGAGGAGGGGGTGAAGTGATGTGGGGGTTCAGTGAGGAGGGGGTGAAGCGATGTGGGGTTTCAGTGAGGGGGTGAAGTGATGTGGGGGTTCAGTGCGGAGGGGGTGAAGCGATGTGTGGGTTCAGTGAGGAGGGGGTGAAGCGATGTGGGTGTTCAGTGAGGAGGGGGTGAAGTGATGTGGGGGTTCAGTGAGGAGGGGGTGAAGCGATGTGGGGTTTCAGTGAGGGGGTGAAGCGATGTGGTTCAGTGAGGATGAGTTTAACGATGTGAGTGTTCAGTGAGGAGGGGGTGAAGCGATGTGGGGGTTCAGTGAGGGGGTGAAGCGATGTGGGGGTTCAGTGAGGAGGGAGAGAAGCGATGTGGGGTTCAGTGAGGAGGAGGGTGAAGTGATGTGGGGGTTCAGTGAGGAGGGAGTGAAGCGATGTGGGGGTTCAGTGAGGAGGGAGTGAAGCGATGTGGGGGTTCAGTGAGGAGGGAGTGAAGCGATATGGGGGTTCAGTGAGGAGGGAGTGAAGCGATGTGGGGGTTCTGTGAGGAGGGGGTGAAGTGATGTGGGGGTTCAGTGAGGAGGGGGTGAAGCGATGTGGGGGTTCTGTGAGGAGGGAGTGAAGCAATGTGGGGGTTCAGTGAAAGGGGATGAGGCGATATGGGGGTTCAGTGAGGAGGGAGAGAGGTGATGTGGGGGTTTCAGTGAGGTGGGGGTGAGGCGATGTGGGGGTTCAACGAGGAGGGGGTGAAGCGATGTGGGGGTTCAGTGAGATGGGGGTGAAGCGATGTGGGGGTTCAGTGAGGATGAGTTTAACGATGTGAGTGTTCAGTGAGGAGGGGGTGAAGCAATGTGGGGTTCAGTGAGGAGGGATTGAAGCGATGTGGGGGTTTCAGTGAGGAGGGAGTGAAGCGATGTGGGGGTTCAGTGCGGAGGGGGTGAAGCGATGTGTGGGTTCAGTGAGGAGGGGGTGAAGCGATGTGGGTGTTCAGTGAGGAGGGGGTGAAGTGATGTGGGGGTTCAGTGAGGAGGGGGTGAAGCGATGTGGGGTTTCAGTGAGGGGGTGAAGCGATGTGGGGGTTCAGTGCGGAGGGGGTGAAGCGATGTGTGGGTTCAGTGAGGAGGGGGTGAAGCGATGTGGGTGTTCAGTGCCGAGGGGGTGAAGCAATGTGGTTCAGTGAGGATGAGTTTAACGATCTGAGTGTTCAGTGAGGAGGGGAGTGAAGCGATGTGGGGGTTCAGTGAGGGGGTGAAGCGATGTGGGGGTTCAGTGAGGAGGGGGGTGAGTGATGTGGGGGTTCAGTGAGGAGGGAGAGAAGCGATGTGGGGGATCAGTGAGGTGGGGGTGAAGCGATGTGGGGTTCAGTGAGGAGGAGGGTGAAGTGATGTGGGGGTTCAGTGAGGAGGGAGTGAAGCGATGTGGGGGTTCAGTGAGGAGGGAGTGAAGCGATGTGGGGTTCAGTGAGGAGGAGGGTGAAGTGATGTGGGGGTTCAGTGAGGAGGGAGTGAAGCGATGTGGGGGTTTCAGTGAGGAGGGAGTGAAGCGATGTGGGGGTTCAGTGAGGAGGGAGTGAAGCGATATGGGGGTTCAGTGAGGAGGGAGTGAAGCGATGTGGGGGTTCTGTGAGGAGGGAGTGAAGCAATGTGGGGGTTCAGTGAAAGGGGATGAGGCGATATGGGGGTTCAGTGAGGAGGGAGAGAGGTGATGTGGGGGTTTCAGTGAGGTGGGGGTGAGGCGATGTGGGGGTTCAACGAGGAGGGGGTGAAGCGATGTGGGGGTTCAGTGAGATGGGGGTGAAGCGATGTGGGGGTTCAGTGAGGATGAGTTTAACGATGTGAGTGTTCAGTGAGGAGGGGGTGAAGCAATGTGGGGTTCAGTGAGGAGGGATTGAAGCGATGTGGGGGTTCAGTGCGGAGGGGGTGAAGCGATGTGTGGGTTCAGTGAGGAGGGAGTGAAGCAATGTGGGGGTTCAGTGAAAGGGGATGAGGCGATGTGGGGGTTCAGTGAGGAGGGAGAGAGGTGATGTGGGGGTTTCAGTGAGGTGGGGGTGAGGCGATGTGGGGGTTCAGTGAGGATGAGTTTAACGATGTGAGTGTTCAGTGAGGAGGGGGTGAAGCAATGTGGGGTTCAGTGAGGAGGGATTGAAGCGATGTGGGGGTTTCAGTGAGGAGGGAGTGAAGCGATGTGGGGGTTCAGTGCGGAGGGGGTGAAGCGATGTGTGGGTTCAGTGAGGAGGGGGTGAAGCGATGTGGGTGTTCAGTGAGGAGGGGGTGAAGTGATGTGGGGGTTCAGTGAGGAGGGGGTGAAGCGATGTGGGGTTTCAGTGAGGGGGTGAAGCGATGTGGGGGTTCAGTGCGGAGGGGGTGAAGCGATGTGTGGGTTCAGTGAGGAGGGGGTGAAGCGATGTGGGTGTTCAGTGCCGAGGGGGTGAAGCAATGTGGTTCAGTGAGGATGAGTTTAACGATCTGAGTGTTCAGTGAGGAGGGGAGTGAAGCGATGTGGGGGTTCAGTGAGGGGGTGAAGCGATGTGGGGGTTCAGTGAGGAGGGGGGTGAGTGATGTGGGGGTTCAGTGAGGAGGGGGGTGAGCGATGTGAGTGTTCAGTGAGGAGGGAGTGAAGCGATGTGGGGGTTCAGTGAGAGGGGGTGAAGCGATGTGGGGGTTCAGTGAGGAGGGAGTGAAGCGATGTGGGGGTTCAGTGAGGAGGGGGTGAAGCGATGTGGGGGTTCAGTGAGGAGGGGGTGAAGCGATGTGGGGGTTCAGTGAGGAGGGAGTGAAGCGATGTGGGGGTTCAGTGAGGAGGGGGTGAAGCGATGTGGGGGTTCAGTGAGGAGGGGGTGAAGCGATGTGGGGGTTCAGTGAGGTGGGAGTGAAGCGATGTGGGTTTCAGTGAGGGGGTGAAACGATGTGGGGGTTTCAGTGAGGAGGGGGTGAAGCGATGTGGGGGTTCAGTGAGGAGGGAGTGAAGCGATGTGGGGGTTCAGTGAGGAGGGAGTGAAGCGATGTGGGGGTTCAGTGAGGAGGGGGTGAAGCAATGTGGGGGTTCAGTGAGGAGGGGGTGAAGCGATGTGGGGGTTCAGTGAGGTGTGGTGAAGCGATGTGGGGGTTCAGTGAGGAGGGGGTGAAGCGATGTGGGGGTTCAGTGAGGAGGGAGTGAAGCGATGTGGGGTTTCAGTGAGGAGGGGGTGAAGCGATGTGGGGGTTCAGTGAGGAGGGGGTGAAGCGATGTGGGAGTTCTGTGAGGAGAGCGTGAAGCGATGGGGGGGTTCAGTGAGGATGAGTTTAACGATGTGGAGTTTCAGTGAGGAGGGGGTGAAGCAATGTGGGGGTTCAGTGAGGAGGGAGTGAAGCGATGGGGGGGTTCAGTGAGGATGAGTTTAACGATGTGAGTGTTCAGTGAGGAGGGGGTGAAGCAATGTGGGGGTTCAGTGAGGATGTTTAACGATGTGTGGTTTCAGTGAGGAGGGAGTGAAGCGATGGGGGAGTTCAGTGAGGATGAGTTTAACGATGTGGGGGTTCAGTGGAGAGAGTGAAGCGATGTGGTGGTTCCGTGAGGAGGGGGTGCAGTGTTATTGAGGTCAGAGAGGAGGGATCGCAGTGCTGCAGGAGGGATATTGAGAGCACTCTGCCAATGGAGGGACGGTGAAGAGTGAGCATCACACTATGGGAGGTGTGATGATTTCAATGCTGCGGGTGGGGTGAGTGAGGAGGATTCTCCGCACTGTGGGCGTGGGCAGCCAGTGTGGAGGATCGTGGTATGAGTCCCTCTCCCTCTCTCTTCGTGCGTCCTTGACCAGTAGTTCAGTCTACAACAAGGAGTGGCGACCCCAGGGTAAGCCAAGCAGATGGAGGTGGGTTCTCTCCCAGATTCTGCCTCACCGACGTAATGACCAGCTGGAACACAACGTCCCAACTCCTGTCCTCAATTCCCTGACCAACGAAGGCCAGCGCGCCAAATGCCTTCCCCGTCGTCCTGTCTACCTGTGACACCTTGTACTTGTACCACTGGATCTCTGTTCTCCAACACTCCCTAGGGCGCTGTCGTTCACTGTGTAAGTCCTGCTCTGGTTTCCCTTCCTAAAATACAAGACTTCACGGCCGTTGGAGTTAAACTGCATCTGCCATTCCTTAGCCCCGCTCGCCAGCTTATCTCAGTCCTGTCAGAACTGAGTTTAGCCCCACCTCAGAGGTTGGGAAAGTGTTGGAGTATTATTAAGGATGAGGTTTTGAGGTACTGGGAGACTAATGATAAACTGAGTCAAAGTCAGCATGTAAAGGGAAATCTTGCCTGACCAACCTGTTTGAGTTCTTCGAGGAAGTAACAAAGAGGGTGGACAAAGGAGAGCCAGTGGATTTTCGGAAGGTGTTTGATAAGGTGCCACACATCAGGCTGCTTAACAGAATGCTATGGCGTTACAGGAAAGATACCGGCATGGATAGAGGAATGGCTGATGGGTAGGAGGCGGTGAGTGGGGATAAAAGAGGCCTTTTCTGGTTGGCTGCCAGTGACTAGTGGTGTTCCTCAGGTACTGGGACTGGTAGCGGTACTGGGACCACTACTTCTCACATTGTCAGTGATTTAGATAATGGAATTGATGGCTTTGTGGAGGGGTAGGTAGTACTAAGGAAGCAATGTGATTGCAGCAGGACTTGGACAAATTGGAAGAATAGGCAAAAAAGTGGCAGTTGGAATACAGAATCGGGAAATGTCAATAATGCATTTTGGTAAAGGGAATAATAGTGTGGACTATATTCTAAATGGGGAGAAGGTTCAAACGTCAGAGGTGCAGAGGGACTTTGGAGTCCTCGTGCAAGATGCCCAGAGGGTTAATTTACAGGTTGAGTCTGTGGTAAAGGAGGCAAATGCAATATTAACATTTATTTCAAGGGGAGTAGAATATTAAAGCAAGGAGATAATGCTGAGCCTTTATAGGACCGTGGCCAGGCTGTGTTTAGAGTAATGTCAGCAGTTTTGGGCCCTGTATCTCAGAACGGACATGTTGTCAATGGAGCGAGTCCAGGGGAGGTTCATGAGGATGATTCTGGGAATGAAGGGGTTAACATATGAGGAGCGTTGGGCAGCTAAGGGCCTGTACTCACTGGAATTTAGAGAATGTGTGGGGATCTCATTGAAACCTCCCGAATGTTGAAAGGACTAGGTAGGGTGGTTGTGAAGAGGATGTTTCCCATCATGGTACAGCCTCAGAACTGAGTGGCGACCTTTTAGAACAGAGGTAAGGAGGAATCTTTTAGCCAGAGAGTGGTGAATCTGTTCCAGGCTGCTGTGGGAATATTTAAGGCAGAAGTTGATCGTTTCCTGATCGGTCAGGGCATCAAAGGATATGGCGAGAAGACAGGTGTATAGGGTTGAGTGGGATCTGGCATGATGGAATAGCAGAGCAGACTGGATGGGCTGAATGGCCTATGCTCCTCTGCCTTAGGTCTTATAATGTCAAACAGTACAGCCCCTTCTGCTGACTTTTTAGTCCACTCCGAGATCAATTTAAGCTTTCTCTCCCACACAACCCTCCATTTCTCGATCATCTATGTGCCTGCCTAAGTCTCTTAAACAGTCCTAATGTACCTGCCTCCACCACCACCCCAACAGTGCATTCCACGCACCCACCACTCTCCGTGTAAAGAAACCTGCCCCCGAGAACTCCCCTATGCTTTCCTCCAGTCATCTTTCACAAATGTCCTGTGGCGTCAGCCATATCCGCCACATATGAAGGTGCTAGCTGTCCACTCTCTCTATGGCCTTTATCATCATCTCCTCCCATCTTCCTCCGTTCCAAAGGGAAAAGCCCCAGCTCACTCAACCTATCCCCATAAGACATGCTGACTGATCCAGGCAGCAACCTTGTAAATCTCTGCACCCTCTCTAAAGTTCCCACGTCATTCCTATAAAGAGGCGACCAGAACTGAACACGATACTCCCCAAGTGTGGTCTGACCTGAGGTTCACAAAGCTGTAATATTATCTCACGGCTCAATAATTCATTTGGGACTTCTCCTTGGTACTTAGTGACTTTAGGGCGCCCCTCTTCACCGGGAGCATTAGATCACAGGCGTCTCAGAAGACAGTCACCCCAAACATAGTCAGATTGACAACATGAAACGAGACTGTATCTTTAAACACCACCCCCCCCCCAAAAAAAGTTTTAAATTTGAGCTTCCGGTTTTTCCTGGTATGGTTAACATCAAGAACTCCATGTGACATTCCCAGGAGGGAAGTAGGAAGTTCTGAGCTGGATTCAGGCAAGAGCAAGGAAGGCCCAGAAGAGGGGTCCTTGTGTGTTGAGGTACTGGGAAGAGGAGCAGGGGTCAGTCTGGTGTAGGGACGGCACGGTACTGTCGTTAGCACGACGCTTCACAGTATCGGTGAGCCGGGTTCAATTCCCACCACTGCCTGGAAGGAGTTTGTACGTTCTCCCCCTGAACGTGTGAGTTTCTTCCAGGTTCTCCGGTTTCCTCCCACACTCCAATCATACTGGTTGGTAGGTGAATTGGTCATTGTAAATTGTCCCGCGACTAGGGTAGGATTAAGTCAGGGCATTGCCCCATTCTACACTATCTCGTTTTATAATCTTTTTCCCCTTCTGTTTCCCCCTCTCTCTCCCTCCCTCACCCATGAGACAAAGGATTAGAATTAGGCTGTTCAGCCCATCATTCTCCTCTGCCATCCCATCATCCCATCACCCCACTCAGCCTGCCTTCTCCCCGTAACCTTTGACACCCTGACAAATGAAGAACCTATCACCCTCTGCTTTAAATATACCCAGTGACTTGACCACCACAGCTGCCTGTGGCAATGAAATTCCACAGATTCACCACCCTCTGGCTGAAGAAATTCCTCCTCATCTCCATTCTAAAGGGATGTCCCTCTATTCTGAGGCTGTGCCCTCGGTCTTGGACTTCCCTCATGATAGGAAACATCTACTTCATCTCGATCTTTCAAGGTTGATAGGTTTCACTGAGATCACCCCTTCAATCCTCAGAACTTCACCCTCCCAGCTCTCTCCCCACCCCACCCCCAACTCTGACCCAGTTCTCTCATCCGCCCATCTCTCTTCCCTGTCCCGATATTCCCGGCCAGTTTGCAGCCGGCGAAGAGCAAGGTGTCCACACCATCCCAGGAGAAATATCGTCAACGTTGAAAATAAATTTATTATCCGAGTACGGGTACATCACCACGTACAACCCTGAAATTCATTTCCTTGCCGGCATTCGCAGGAAAATACAGGAAATAAATACAATTTATGGAAAACAGCCAATGTGAGATGAGGAGGGGTAAGAGGGAGGGAGGGGGCCACAGAGATGGGGACCAGTGTAGGGGAGGAAGGGGTCATGTAGAGAGGGGTGCAGGCAAGGGTGCGGGTCACTGAGACGGAGAGGGGTGTGGAGGAGGGAGAAGGCTGCAGGGGAGGGAAGGGTTCTTGGAGATGGGGAGAAGTTCATGGAGATGGAAGGGTTTAGGAGATGGAGGGCGTCATGGAGACGGGGAGGGAGGGGGCCACAGAGACTGGGAAGGGTTTAGGGGATGGCGGGGGGGAGTCACTGATATGTGGACAAGGTTGTGGGGCAGGGAGGGGTCACACAGAGGGGTGCGGAGGAGGGATTTAAGAGAGGGAGGAAGTCACAGAGACAGGGCGTGAGGGGTGTAGGTGAGGAAGAGGCTCACAGTGTAGGGGAGGGGGATCACAGAGAGGAACCCTCACGTTACACAGATACATTCCAGAGGCCTGTCGTGCTGTTCTCGAAGCTGCTGTCTGGTATCAGATGTTAACAAACGAAAAAAATAACCCGCTGACTGCACAATGCCCAAACCTCTTGACATCTTCCGTCTATTTAAGTCTGGTACAATGCGTAGACTGCAACCTGATAATCTTTAGTTTCATGTTCCTGTCATAGTCACAGGGCACCACAGCACAGAAACAGGCCCTTTGGCCCATTTAGTCTGTGTCTTATTCTGCCTAGACCCACCGGCCTGCACCGGGACCATACCCCTACCATAATGTACTTAACTAAACCTCTCAAATTTTGCAATTTTACCTGCATCTACAACTTCCACACATTCACCCCCCCCCCGTGAAGAAGTTTCCCTTCAAATTTCTCACCTTTCACCTTTCACCTTTAACCCATGACATCTAGTTCTAATCTCACCCAACTTTAGTAGAAAAAGCCTGCTTGCATTTATCCCAGCCGTACCCCTCATAATTTTATATAAGTTTATATTCCTGTGCATACCCCCCCCCCCCATTCTTCTAAATCCCTGGCCAGAGCCATCAAACGCTCCTCATATATTAACCCTTTCATTCCTGGGATCATTCTCACGCACCTCCTCTGAACCCTTTCCAGTGTCCACACATCCTTTCTTCGACAGGAGGCCCAAAACTGCTCAATCCTCCAAGTGAGGCCCCACCAGTTCCTTACAACACCTCGTTTGCCTTCTTCACCACCAACTCAACCCACAGATGAGGGAATCTTTGCACAAAGACTCCCAAGTGCCTTTCCACCCCGGGTTTTTGAATTTTCTCCTCATTTAGAAGATAGTCTATGCTTTTGTTCCAAAGAGCATGTCCGTCTGCTACTTCTTTCCCATTTTCCCAATTTGTCTTAATCCTTCTGGATCAGCAGCCTCCCTGGTTCCTCAACACTACCTGCGCCTCCACCTATCTTTGTCTCGTCTGCGAACTTGGCCACAGAGCCATCAATTCTGTCCTCCAAATCATTGGCATATAACATGAAAAGAGTGGGGTGGCATTTGCAATTTACCAGTGCTTCCGTACCATTCCAGAATCTATTCCCTCTCTTTGCCTCCACACCGGACACCGTAGGCTCTTGTTGAGCAGCCTCGTGTGGCACCTTGTCAAAGGCCTTCTGAAAATCCAAGCACACAACGTCTCCTGTGTCTATCCTGCCTGTTATTTCCTAAAGAACTCGAATAGATTTGTCAGGCAAGACTTTCTGTGAAGGAAACTGCGCTGACTTTGGACTGTTTTATCATGTGCTCCCAATACCCTGAAACCTCTTCCTTGACAAGTGACTCCAACATCTTCCCAACCACAGAGGTCAGACTAACTGGCCTACAATTTCCTTTTTTCTCCCCCCCCCCCGTCCCTTCTTAAAGAGTGGGGTGATGTTTGCAATTTTCCAGTCCTTCCGTACCATTCCAGAATCTATTGATTCTTAAAAGATCATTACCAATGCCTCCACATTCACTTCAGCCACCTCTTTCAGAACCCTGGAGTGTAGTCCATCTGGTCCTGTTGATTTATCTACCATCAGACTTTTCATTTTAACAAGTACCTTCTCCCTAGTAAAAGCAACTGTATTCAAACTTCTGGCATACTGCTAGTGTCTTCCACAGTGATACAAAATACTTAGATCTTCCACCATTTCCTTGCCCCCAGAACCCCGAGACCTCATCTACTACTTCTCCAACAGTCCAATATCTACTCTCACCCCTCTTTCACTCTTGTAAAAGCTTTTGGTACCATTTTTGATACTGGCTAACTTACCTTCATCATTTCCCTCATGACTTTTTTTTTAGTTACCTTCTGTTGGTTTTTAAAAGTTTTCAATCTCTAACTCCCCACTAAGTTTTGCTCTATTATATACCCTCTCTTTTATTCTTATGAGTCTTTGACTTCCCTTGTCATCCTGCCTTCAGAATACTTAGTTGGAATCTGTTCTGTGCTTTCCAAGTTGCTCCCAGAAACTCCAGCCACTGCTGTTCTGCCGTCAGCCCTGCCAGTGTTCCCTTCCAATCAATTCTAGCCAAATTCTCTCTCATGCCTCTGTAATTCCTTCAGCTCCACTGTAATACTGATACATCTGATCTTAGTTCTTCCTTCTCAGATTGCAGGGTGAATACTATCATTTTCCCCTAAGAACAACACACACAAAACGCTGGTGGAACACAGCAGGCTAGGCAGCATCTATAGGGAGAAGCGATGTCGATGTTCCGGGCTGGGACTCTTCGTCAGGACTAATTGAAAGGAAAGGTAGTAAGAGATTTGAAAGTGGGGGGGGGGGGGAATGAAGCTAAGAGCTGGAAAGGTGATTGGTGAAAGTGATACAGAGCTGGAGAAGGGAAAGGATCATGGGACGGGAGGCCTCAGGAGAAAGAAAGCCGGGGGGGGGGGGAAGCACCAGAGGGAGATGGAGAACAGGCAAACAACTAAATATGTCAGGGATGGGGTAAGAAGGGGAGGAGGGGCATTAACGGAAGTTAGAGAAGTCAATGTTCATGCCATCAGGTTGGAGGCTACCCAGCCGGTATATAAGGTGTTGTTCCTCCAACCTGAGTGTGGCTTCATCTTGACAATAGAGGAGGCCATGGATAGACGTATCAGAATGGGAGTTGGACGTGGAATTAAAATGGTCTCCAGCCCCTTGGTATGAACATCGAATTCTCCAACTTCCAGTAATTCCCTCCTTCTCCCTTCCGCCATCCCACCTTCACTCTGTCTCCTCTTCCAGCTGCCTATCACCTCTCTCATGATTCTGCCTTTTTCTACTACCCGTAGTGCTTTCCCCTTCTTCATCTCTCCAGCCTATCCCCTCCCTCACCCCTTGATCTTTCCTCTGATTGGTTTTCCACCCTGCCCCCTCCTTCTTTAATCCTGACGAAGGGTCTCGACCCGAAACGTTGACTGCTCCTTTCAACGGGTGCTGCCCGACCTGCTTGTTTGTACGTCTTGATTTGACCCCAGCATCTGCCGTGTACTTTGTGTCCAATCCCCTATGGCTATCATAACCTTTCTCTTTTGACGTGCCTTTTCTATCTCCTATTGTAATTTGTAGCCCACATCCTGGCGACTGTATATAACTCCCAATAGGATCTACTTCACTTTGCAGTTTCTTAACTCTACATCTTCTGACCCCATCTCAACTTTTTCTGGGAATTTGGTTTCATTTTTCTTTACCAACAGAGCCACTCCACTCCTCCACCTACTTGACTGTCCATTCAAAACAACGCGTATCTTTCAATGTTAAGCTCTTGACTATCACCTTATTTCAGGCACACATCCGCCAGTCTCTAACTGAGCAAGAAGGAATTATGGAACCGTATTGCCAGATCCCACGCCCCTCGGCGCCAGAGCATTCACTGGTCTCATCTCCTAAAGTGCTGCAGCTCGAACTTGTCTGCACTTCCTCCTTTCAATCCACTGTATCAGGTAGTCTCCACTCTGTCCTGTTGTTAGTCTCGACCCTGGGCACAGAGCCCCTGCTGTTGGTCTGATAAGGAGACAGGAACTGTGCACGGTGCTCCCGGTGTGGGTCTGACCCAGGGATACAGAGACGGGAACTGTGCACGGTGCTCCCGGTGTGGGTCTGACCCAGGGATACAGAGACGGGAACTGTGCACGGTGATCCCGGTGTGGGTCTGACCCAGGGATACAGAGACGGGAACTGTGCACGGTGATCCCGGTGTGGGTCTGACCCAGGGATACAGAGACGGGAACTGTGCACGGTGATCCCGGTGTGGGTCTGACCCAGGGATACAGAGACGGGAACTGTGCACGGTGATCCCGGTGTGGGTCTGACCCAGGGATACAGAGACGGGAACTGTGCACGGTGATCCCGGTGTGGGTCTGACCCAGGGATAGGGAGACGGGAACTGTACACGGTGCTCCCGCTGTGTATCTGACCCAGGGATACAGAGACGGGAACTGTGCACGGTGATCCCGGTGTGGGTCTGACCCAGGGATAGGGAGACGGGAACTGTGCACGGTGATCCCGGTGTGGGTCTGACCCAGGGATACAGAGACGGGAACTGTACACGGTGCTCCCGGTGTGTATCTGACCCAGGGATAGGGAGACGGGAACTGTGCACGGTGATCCCGGTGTGGGTCTGACCCAGGGATACAGAGACGGGAACTGTACACGGTGCTCCCGGTATGTATCTGACCCAGGGATAGGGAGACGGGAAATGTACACGGTGATCCCGGTGTGGGTCTGACCCAGGATATATGATATAGGAACGGTGCGTGGTGCTCCCGGTGGGGGTCTGACCCAGGATATATGATATAGGAACGGTGCGTGGTGCTCCCGTGTGTGTCTGACCCAGGATATATGATATAGGAACGGTGCGTGGTGCTCCCGGTGTGTGTCTGACTCACATATACAGATAGGATCTGTGCACGATGCTCCTGGTTTGGATCTGACCAAAGGCTATGGGGATGAGATCAGTGCACGGTGCCCTGGTGTGGGTCTAACCTTTGGTTTGGAGACTGCTGTCTGCACCAGGAACAGCGTATTCTAGGGATAGTGTAGCCCCCAGCCCATCCTGCTGCTTAATATTGTCTCACTCATTCCCTCTCTTGCTACATTCCTGGCCTATAATCCCCACTGAAATGCATCCGCGGAATGCTCCCTTCTCTCCTCTCTCACCCCCTGCCCCTTCTGCCCGCTCTCCACTTCCCTCTTTCTCCCCTGCCCCCTTCCCCCTCTCCCCGTTAACCCCTTCTACCCCTGTCCCCTCTCTCCCCTCCCTCCCCTACCCCCTCTCCTCCCTCCAAAGCTTCCATTTCGGAGGTGCAGGACTGAACGCCGGAGTCCAAGAGTGGTTTATCGAGTTACACCATTACCCGTGGCTCCCCGATCCATTTGGATCTTCCTCATCCTCTCCCTGTCCTCCCCACATCTTGCCGGAGTGTTAGAGGGGGTTTTGAAGGCGGAGCCGGAGGGAGGAGTGTGTTGAGGGAGTTGTGCGATACTGTTTGAGCTACTATTCATTACGGGTCGTGTGTAAATTCCGTCCTGACGCTACCATCTTCGCGCTTCGCTACATGTTAGACCCGCACTTCGGACGCCTTTCAATCCGTTGTATGTTTTGGAGTTGTGAAGCGAGGGCCCGTACATCGCCAATCCGACCAGGGACCCCTCCCTCCGCTCTCTCGATGTCACCGGACCGCCCGGTCCCGTTCGCCCTCTCCGGCCACTGGCCATGGTCAGCCCGTGTGGTGACTCCATCTTCCAGGCCTGGGTCCGGGACTTGCTCCGTCAGATGCAGCATCGCCCTGGGCGTCCCCCCCCCCCCACCACACCCCCAACCTTCCCTCTCTGCCCTCGCCTCCATTCATTCTATCACCTCCCATTCCTACCCACCCCTCCATCCCCCTCACTCCCGACGCACACTCCCCCTCTGTATCCCCATCACCTTCCATCATACTCCCTCCCCTCCGCCTCCCGTCTCTCCTCCCCTCCCCTCTCACTCCCTCCTCTTTCCCCTCTTTCCTCCCCATCTCACTACCCCCTCTGCTCCGCACCTCCCCAACCCCACCCATCTCACTCCCTCCTCTCTTTCCTCCCCAGCCCACCCCTCCACCCTCTCACTCCCTTCTCTCTCCCCTCTTTCCTCCCCATCTCACTACCCCCTCTCCTCTGCACATCCCCACCCCTCTCACTCCCCACTCCCCCTCTAACCCCTCCCCTCTCTGACCACTTTCGTCTCACCCTCTCACTCCCTTTCCTCCGCATCTCACTACCTCTCTCTACACACTCCCCTTCTCACTCTCCCTCCCAACTCCCACTACCCCCTCTCTCCTCCCACCCCCTTTCTTCCCCCGCTCCCCTCTCTCCTTCTTCTCACTTCCCCCTCCTCTCTACCTCATCCCACTTCCCCGTCCCCTCTGTCCATCTTCTCAATTCTCCCTCCTCCCACACCCGTCATCCTCCCCTCCTCCCACTTCCCTGTCCGCATCCTCCTTTTCTCCCTCCCCTCTCTTCCTCCTCCCACTACCTCCTTTGCCTCCCTTTCCCCCACTCCCTCCTCCACTACCCCCTCCCCCTCTACATCTCCTCCCCTCTCTTCCCTCCTCCATCTCCTCTCCTTCCTACAATTCAGCACATCACCTCCATTCAATGCCACCTTTTCTCCCAAATCAAGTGCTGTCCCACTATACAGAGCCTCCATTACAGGGCCGCCTTTGACCAAACCTCCAGCAAGTTTGCTCGACCACATCAGGCCTAGGGTGGGGCCACCAGACCTGAGCCCCAGAAATGGCTGTCGGGGAAGCCCCGTAAATGAGGTTCACTCAGCTGGGCCTCAAGCAAGGCCTCCAACTCAGGCCCGTTACTCTGGGCCTCAACTTGGTCACACACCACTATGTCTGGGCCAGGCCTCAATCAAGCCTTCAGAAATGAGAACGCCCCCCCCACCCCACCCCCCACTCAGCCGGGCCTCCAGTGAGGCTACCGATTCCACCATGGCCTGTGGCTACAGGAGGAGGTTGGGGGGGGGGGGGTTCTCTGATAAAGGTCTAAGGCCAGATCCCCCAGTCTGGTCTCCGTTGAGGCCCACCATGCCTGGGCCTCGAGTCGGATCCAAATCTGGGCCTTCCCCCTCATCACTGTAAGGAGCGCCTGGCCTTTATGCGGACAGTCGTTGATTTAGCCAATGGCATCACGGTGACTGGAATACTTGGCACTGCCTTTAATTAGACTTTCTTTTACATTACTCAGGATTTGATATACCACATTTGTAGATCAGTGATAAATGCACCATACACAACGATACAGATTATACCATGGGTTTGGGGGAAGTAAGGTGGTGTTGGGTCTGCGACAGCTTTCGGGATGGTGTTGTGGAGAGGCCGGGGCTGCGGGTTCCTCTCTCTCTCTCTCTCTCTCGGAGGGGCTGGCCAGTCGGCGCACCGCGAGCCTCGCCCGCCGCTGGGGTTGCGCTCCCGGGTCCGCTCGGTGCTCCGTCCGCCACCGGCCTTGGAGGGTCTGCACGGGTGCGACTTACCAGCAGCGATCGCCCGCGGTCGGCGGGTTTAGCCCCCCAACACTCACTACCCGGTGGCGGGGGGAGAGTGGGGGTGGGGGAAGAGGCGTGGAGAGAGGAGGAGGGGGTAAATGGTAAGGGTGCAGAGGGGATAAGAGGGAGGAGAGGTATAGAGCACCTTTCCCTTTCCCTCTGCTCTCTCTCCCCCCTCCCTGTCCCCCGTCTCTCCCTTCTGTCCACCTCTATCCCCTGCCCCCTTTTCTCCTCTTCCTCCCCGTTCCCCTCCCCTCCCCTCCCCTCCCACCCCTGTCCCCCTCCTCTCCTGCCTCTTCCTCTCTCCCTCTCCTCCTCCACTCTTTCTCCATTCCCCCTCCCTACCCCGCACCCCCATCCTCCTCTCTTCCCGTCTCTCTCTCCCTCACGGGAAACCAGACAAATGGATGGGAGTGGAGTGGGGAGGGAATTAAACTGGGTGGGGAATTAAAGAGTGCTGACTGGGGAGGGCAGAGATTTGGGGGTTTAAGCCAGGCAACGGTGAAGGAAGGTCGGTAGATTGCCAAGTTGAGGAAAAAGGGAGGGGTAGAGGGAGAGTGGGAGGGGTTAGAGAGAGGACCAGAAAGGGTTGGCGGGGGGGGGGGATAGAAGGTTAGGAGGTAGGGTGAGGGGGAGGGAGGTCAGAAAGAATTGGAGGGGAAGGATAGGTTAGGAGGGAGGGTCAGAAAGCATTGGTGAAGGATAGAAGGTTGGAGGGAGGGTCAGAAATAATTAGAGGGGCAGGGAGGGATAGGTTGTGAGGGAGGGTCAGCAATAATTGGAGGGGAAGGAGAGTGAGTGGGGAGAGGTGAGAGAAGGCTGGAAAAGTTGGAGGCGGAGACCCATTGGAGGACGAGGGAGGAAGGAAAGAGAAGCAGGTTAAGGGTGAGGGAGAAAGGCAGATGAGGAGGAGGGAGGGGAGTTAGGCACTGTACAAGGGCTGGACACACGGCCCCTGCCCGGAGATGGAGCGGGGAGAGCGCCGGGCGGGCTATTTGCGGTAGTTGCCGAACTGGATGGCCATCCTGTCGGTGACGCAGCGGAAGGTGGACGGCTGGACGTCCCAGTAATTGACGGGGTTGTCGAAGAGGCTGATGCCGTGGTAGGAGGCCTTCTTGAACCCGAAGCCGATGGAGCAGAAATCGTTCACCCCCACTTGGCTGATGTTGTTCGAGTGGAGATAGGCGACCTGCAGGGGGGAGAGGGAGAGGGTGAGGGTGAGGGACAGGGGGTGGCACCAGAGTCAGGGCTTCACCGCGGCCCCTCCCGCAAAGCAGTGGTCTACCCTCAGTGGCGCTTCCCCCCACCGTCGCCCCTCCTACTTCATGTTGTTGAGTCCAGCCGGTTGCGCCCCCCTCGCTGCCTCTCCCGCGGCGCTCCCCCATCGTCGCCCCTTCATGTCGTTGAGTCCAGCCGGTTGCGCCCCCCTCGCTGCCCCTCCCGCGGCGCTCCCCCATCGTCGCCCCTTCATGTTGTTGAGTCCAGCCGGTTGCGCCCCCCTCGCTGCCCCTCCCGCGGCGCTCCCCCATCGTCGCCCCTTCATGTTGTTGAGTCCAGCCGGTTGCGCCCCCCTCGCTGCCCCTCCCCCATCGCCGCCCCTTCATGTCGTTGAGTCCAGCCAGTTGCGCCCCCCTCGCTGCCCCTCCCCCATCGCCGCCCCTTCATGTCGTTGAGTCCAGCCGGTTGCGCCCCCCCCCATCACCGCCCCTCCCGCAGTGTGCAAACATGGCGGCGATTCGAGATTGCATATCGAGATGTATTTATCGCGTGTACGCGGAAAGAGACGGTGAAATGCGTCGCTGGCGTTTACAACCATCACGCTCGGGGCAGCCCACAAGTGCCCGGCAGAACGACACGGACACAACCAGACCGGGCAGCCCGCTCACCTGCAGGTACTTCATGTCGTTGAGTCCAGCCGGGACGCGGGTCAGCTCGTTGTGCTCCAGGTGGATCTCCCGCAGGTTCTGCAGAAACGCCAGGCTCCCGTTCTCAACCACCCGGATGTTGTTGAAGCCGAGCCCCAGCCTGCAGCGGGGAGGAAACGGCGACACACGTTCACGCCCGCCGCCACGGATGCCGGCTCCCCCGCTTCCCGGGACACAGGAGGAGGACTATGTTGTGGGGTTGGAGAGAACGCATCTGGTGTGACCTGTCCTGGGCCCCGCACACAGTCACGATCAGTCGGAAGGAGATGGGGCAGGTAGTGTTGGGGAAACAGAAGCACTTGGATGAGCAGAACGAGGAGCGATTGAAGGCTCTGGGCCTTTTCTCGCTGGAATTTAGAAGGAAAGAAGATCTCATTGAATGTTGAAAGGCCTCACCAGACTGCAGATGGAATACAGCGACGGGAAGTGTGTAGGAATAAAGGCTATTTTATAAACGAGGAGAAAATGTTAAAAATCTGAAGTGTACAGGGACTCGGGAGTCCGTCTCCAGGATTCCCTGAAGGGTCATTTCCAGGTAGGGAAATGCAAACGTTAGCATTCATTGCGAGAGGACTGGAATATAAACGCAAGGATGGAACGCCGAGGCTGTGTAAGGCCGCACAGGTCAGACCGCACCTGGAGTCTAGTCAACTGTTCTGGGCCCGTTATCTAAGAAAGGATGTGCTGACATTGGAAAGTGTTCAAAGGAGATTCATGAGAATGGTTCTGGTAATGAAGGGGTTAACATATGAGGCGCGCTTGAAGGCCCCGAGCCTCTCTCTACTCGCTGGAGTTTAGAAGAATGAGGGAGGATTTTATTGAAACTAACTGAATGTTGAGGATGAGGGAGTCGAGGAAGTGGGGGTCTCAGAGTCGAGGGACGTCGATTTACAATGGAGATGGGGAGGGATTTCTTTAGCCGGAGGGCGGTGAGTCTGTGGAATTTGTTGCCAGGTCACTGGGTGCATTTAAGGTTCATGATTAGTCAGGGTGTGAAAGTTTACGGGAGAAGGTAGGAGATTGGGGTTGAGCTGGATAATAAATCAACCATGATGAACTGGCGGAACTGACTTGACGGGCCGAATGGCCTAATTCTGCTCCAATGTCTTCTGGTCTTTACTTCCTCGGGAAGGAGGTTTGAATTATTACTGAACACTCTAACAAACTTCCACGGAGAACGGGGGGCAGAGCGCAGTCCCACCCCCACTGTCGGTCGTATCTGCAGCAAGCGCTGCCTGAAGAAGACACCCAGGCCGTGCTGTCTCCTCACAGCTCCCGTCGGGCAGGAGGTACAGAAGCCTGAAGTCCCACCCCAGCAGGTTCAGGAAGAGCGACTTCCCGTCAACCATCAGTTCCTGAACCAACCGGCACAACCCTGATCACTGCCCCAGTACAGCGACACTGAGATACAACGGTGTTTTTGTTCAAATTGTGTTCTTTCTTATAAAAATCAGGGATAATTTATGTACTCTTTTCTTGGAAAAAGTTCCGTCTCTGATGCAATGTGCCTGTGGCGCTGGTTCAAGTAAGTTTTTCATTGCACCCGTGTGTATAACAATAAACACAATTTTTACTTTGAAATTTCCTATGTCAACAGTCACGGTGCAGTGCCCAGGTAGTCACCACATGGTGGCACTACCACCCTGCTGACTTAACACTGATCAGGTGGCTGGCCTGCTCCTGATCTATCCCGAGGTCCCTCTAACTGGGTAAATTGGTTAATTATTCACACATATCGAGATACAGTGAAGATCTCGTCTTGCGCTCTGTTCATTCAGATCAGATCATTACGCGGAGCATTGAGGTAGAACAAGGTAAAACAATACCACAATGCAGAATAGAGTGTCAAACCAGAGAAAATCTGCAGATGCTCGAGAACCAAGCAACACACACAAAATGCTGGAGGAACTCAGCAGGCCAGGCAGCATCGATAGAGGAAAAGAGTAAACAGTCGCTTTTCACCTCCACCCCCCACAGGAAGACCCCAAAGCCTCTCCACCACCACTCTCCTCTATCTAGTGGATCTTGTCTTTACTCTTAACAATTGGTGTCTCTCAGGGAAAAGGTGTAGCCATGGTCTCAGTTACGTCTGCCTGTTCGTCGGCTACATGGAACAGTCTGTGTTCTGAACCTACACCAGTGACTGTCCCGCACTTTCCCTGCGCTACATCGACGACCGCTTTGGTGCTGCTTCCTGCACCCACGTGGAGCTTGCGGTCTTCTTCAGCTTTGCCTCCAATTTCCAATCTACCCTCAGATTTACCTGGTCCATTTCCAACACCTCCCTCCCCTTTCTCGATCTCTTCGTCTCTATTTGTGGAGACAGCTTATCTACTGATGACTATTATAAACCCGCAGACTCACACAGCTACCTGGTCTATACCTCTTCCCACCCTTGTAAAGACACCATCCATTTCTCCCAGTTCCTCCATCTCTGCCGCATCTGCTCTCAGGATGAGGCTTTTTATTCTAGAACAAAGGCGATGTCCTCCTCCTTCAAAGAAAGGGACTTCCCTTCCTCCACCATCAATGCTGCCTTCAACCGCATCTCTTCCATTTCACACACATTTGCTCTCACCCCATCCTCCCGCCACCCTACCAGGGATAGGGTTCCTCTTGTCCTCACCTACCACCCCACCAGCCTCCGCGTCGAGCGCATAATTCCCTGCAACTTCCACTACCTCCAATGGCATCCCACTACATCTTTCCCTCCCCACCACTTTCTGCTTTCCGCAGGGATTGCTCCCCGAGCGATTCCCTGGTCCATTCATCCCTCCCCACTGATCTCCCTCCTGGTATCAATCTTTGCAAGCAGAACAAGTGCTACACCTGGCCCCACATCTCCTCCCTCACTACCACTCAGGACTCTAACAATCCCTCACAGAGGCTGAGGTGACACTTGGCCTGTGAGTCTGTCGGGGGTCACCTACTGCATCTGGTCCCAGTGTGGCCTCCTGTGTGTCGGTGAGGTAGGGAGATAGATTCCCCGAGCACCTATGCTTCGTCTGCCAGAGAAAGCGGGATCTCCCCGTGGCCACCCATTTTTACTCCACTTCCCATTCCCGTTCCGATGTGTCAATCCATGGCCTCTACTGTCCTGATGAGGAACAACACCTTATATTCCATCTGGGCGTCCAATCTGATAGCATGAACATCGATTTCTGAACTTCCCCTAATGCCCCCCTTCCCCATACCCTTTCCCCCTCTCATCTCCTGCTCTACCGCTCGCCTCCCTCTGGTGCTCCTCCCCCTCTTTCTTCCATGGCTTCTGTCCTCTCCTATTAGACTCCCCCTTCTCCAGCTCTGTATCTCGTTCCTCCCGGTTTCACCTATCGCCTCGTGTTTCTCCCTCCCCTCTCCCCCCGCCCTTTAACTCTACTCCTCATCGTTTTTTCCCCAGCCTGGCCGAAGGGTCTTCACCCAAAACGCTTTTCCATAGATGCTGCCTGGCCTGCTGAGTTCCTTCGGCATTTTGTGTGTGTGTTGCAGAATAAAGCGCAACAGTTACAGAGAGAATGCGGCGTGGGCAGATGTTAGGTGCGAAGTCGAGAGTCCGTACAAGAGGTCCATTACTGCAGGGTCCCTGAGCCTGGTAGGACATGATTTCAGGCCTTTGTATCTTCTGCCCGATGGGAGGGGGAAGAAGGCGGGTGGCACAGCGGGGCAGGCTCAACACCCCCTCCCCATGTTGCGGTGCCCCCTGTCTCACCTGGAGAGGTGGCTGTAACGGATCAGGTCCTCCAGCTCGATGGCCTGGATTTTGTTGTGGTCCAAGTGGAGCTCGTGGATGCTGTTGGGCAGATCTGCGATCGGACGATACAAAGCTGGTCAGTGGCTCCACCAGATTCCACTCTGCACCAGTGTGACTAAATAGCCCAAATGTCCGGCTTTTGTGTTGCAAAGAATATCAGATACTTATCTGAATGGGGGTCAGACACACCGTCCCATCACACACTCCCGGAGTCAGACACAGAGTGAAGCTCCCCCCACACCGTCCCATCACACACTCCCAGGGTCAGACACAGAGTGAAGCTCCCTCCACTCCATCCCATCACACACTCCCGGGGTCAGACACAGGGTGAAGCTCCCTCCACACTGTCACATCACACATTCCCAGGGTCAGACACAGAGTGAAGCTCCCTCCTCACCGTCCCATCACAGACTCCCGGAGTCAGACACAGAGTGAAGCTCCCCCCACACCGTCCCATCACACACTCCCAGGGTCAGACACAGAGTGAAGCTCCCTCCACTCCATCCCATCACACACTCCCGGGGTCAGACACAGGGTGAAGCTCCCTCCACACCGTCCCATCACACACTCCAGGGATCAGACACAGGGTGAAGCTCCCTCCACACCGTCCCATCACACACTCCTGGAGTCAGACACAGAGTGAAGCTCCCCCCACACTGTCACATCACACATTCCCAGGGTCAGACACAGAGTGAAGCTCCCTCCACACCGTCCCATCACATACTCTCGGGGTCAGACACAGAGTGAAGCTCCCTCCTCACCGTCCCATCACAGACTCCCGGGGTCAGACACAGAGTGAATCTCCCTCCACACCGTCCCATCACACACTCCCGGGGTCAGACACAGTGTGAAACTCCCTCCACACCGTCCCATCACACACTCCCGGGGTCAGACACAGAGTGAATCTCCCTCCACACCGTCCCATCACACACTCCCGGGGTCAGACAGAGGGTGAAGCTCCCTCCACACCGTCCCATCACACACTCCCGGGGTCAGACAGAGGGTGAAGCTCCCTCCACACCGTCCCATCACACACTCCCGGGGTCAGACACAGGGTGAAGCTCCCTCCACACCGTCCCATCACACACTCCCGGGGTCAGACACAGAGTGAAGCTCCCTCCACACTGTCCCATCACACACTCCCGGGGTCAGACACAGAGTGAAGCTCCCTCCACACCGTCCCATCACTCACTCCCGGGGTCAGACACAGGGTGAAGCTGTACCATCACCTCCTGTCAGTCTCTGTCGCTTCTCCAGGCAGCCACTCACCTTTAGGAATGCCTGAGAGTTTTGCCTCTGAAATGCGGATGTAATTCAGCTTCAGACCTTCGAAGGCGCCCGCTTCGATTCCCGCGTTCTCCAGTGGGTTTCCACCCATCTCTGTCATGGGGACGGCAGTGTTAGTACAAGGTAAGAATATCACTTGTCTTGCCCGTGGCACGAACGATTCCCCATTCAATGTAAGGACCCCAACAGCCAGCACTGGTGGCTAAACACCCCTGACTTCTAGATAATGGAGAGGTAATGTGGCGGATGTGGAATGCGTGGTCTAACTTCACCCAGTGAAATGGGGAGAGTCCCAGGGAGCTGCTGACTTGTAGATGTGGGGAAGGTAATGTGGTGGATGTGGAGTTCATGGACTAACTCCACCCAGTGAAATAGGGAGAGTCCCAGGGAGCTGCTGATGTGTAGATGTGGGGAAGGTAATGTGGTGGATGTGGAGTTCATGGACTAACTCCACCCAGTGAAATGGGGAGAGTCCCAGGGAGCTGCTGATGTGTAGATGTGGGGAAGGTAATGTGGCAGATTTGGAGTTCATGGACTAACTCCACCCAGGACAGTGGGAAGTGTCCTGTCACACTCCTGAGTTGTAGATGGCAGATGTGGTGTGCTTGGACTAACTCTGTACAATCAATACATAGGGGTCCCATCTAGAGAGAGTGTGATCCTGAATCTCCCATGAAGGAACAAGACAGCTGACAGAAATGTGTGCAGGGGATCCAGTGATCATAATGACATACGTTTGAAGGTAATTATGGAGAAGGGTAAGTCTGGTCCTCAGGCTGAGATTCTAAATTGGAGGGAGGCCAGTTTTGATGGTCTCGGGAGGGATCTGGTAAGGATGGGTTATAGTCTGGCAGAGGCCCACTTGGTCAGCGAGAGACCTTCAGCAGTGGCATTCAAGAGAATGGAGTTTATGTCCCTATCAGAACAAAAGGGAAGGATATCACGTTTAGGGAGCCTTGGCTGATGCGAGATGTTCAGTCTTTGGGTAAGAAGAGGAAGGAGGTACTTCGGAGAATTAATGGCACCTAACGGCGACTGCTTTGCTCGCATCTTCGGAAACAGCTCTATTTCCATCTTTAATGTCTCTATTTTTCCCCTTCAGGGTTCTTTTGAAGACCCTGACCTGAAGTTACACGCTGGCTTTGGCTCCTTTGTGGGAATGGGACCCGTTCTCGGGGTTTCACGAACGGCTGGTACTCGATACGCCAAGGACGTGGCCTAAGAGTTTCACTCGCCTTTGGAGGACCAAGACTCCATGGCTCTGGAGGCAGGGGTGGGGTTGGAGGCCGGGTGCCTCAGGGACCCGAGATCACAGAGCTCAGAAACAGCGACGCACCAGATTTTCAACATCGTAGACCAGCGAGTTGTTTGTTATGTCTGCCCCCCCCCCGGAAACGGAGAGAGGGAGCCTGTGGTATGCGGAATACCGGCTGAACGGGCAGTCTTTGGAGTAACTAAGTCTGTGTCTTCACTGTTGCTTTGCACACACTCCAGTGCTCAGTGGCGGGTCCTGGTGGAGGGAGGAGGGATCGTTGCTTGCTGCCACTTACACATGGGAGGGAGGGGTGCTGGGGGGGGCTCTAATATTTAACAGCCATTCATTCTTTACGACACTCCTCTGTTTTCATGGGTGTTTGTGAAGAAAAGGAATTTCGGGATGCATATTGTATACATTTCTCTGACATTAAATTTAACTTTGAAACCGTAGAGGCAGGAAGGAACAAATGAGGTACTTGAGTATAAGAGATGTGAAGACAGGGAAATCAGGAGAGATCTGGAAGTACAGATCCCCATTTCCTTGAAAGTGGTGTCACAGCTAGATAGGGTCGTAAAGAGAGCCTTTGGCACACTGGTCTTCATGAATCAAAGCAGGGGCTGGGATACTGAAGTTGCATAAGACATTGGTAGTAACAAATGTCCTCCCAGGGGACCACAACCCTGTCGTAGGGTTCGGAGGCTTGTGTGCCTCAATGACCCGGAGAGCGAAGTTGGCTGGAGTCAGGGCTTTGTGCTTTGGCTCTTGGTAGGGTCACCCATGTCAAACAGGTCAAAGGGTAGAGGCCAGACTAAGAGTGGCCCACCAGTCCTCAGGGTTCACTCAGGGCTAACAACCCTGACTGATCAAATAAATAAAATTTAAGGAATGCTTGCTTTTGTTAGTCGAGGCGTTGAGTTCAAAAGTCGAGAGCTTATGTTGCAACTTTATAAAACTCTGGTTAGGCCACATCTGGAGTCCCTCTCTAGGAATGATCTGAGGCTTTGGAGAGGGAGCAGAAGAGGTTCACTAGGATGCTGCCTGGTTTAGAGGGCTGGATAAACTTAGGCTGTTTTCTTTTCAACGGCGGAGGCTGAGGGGAGATCGGTTAAAGGTTTATAGGATTATGAGAGGCACAGGTAGAGTAGACAGGGAGTATCTCGTGCCCAGGGTAGAAATGTCAAATACCAGAGGGCAGGCATTGAAGGTGAGAGGGGTGGGTTCAAATGGGATGTGAGGGGTAAGTTTTTTACTCAGAATGTTATGGGGGTAGAGGCAGATACATTAGGGGCTTTTAAGTGATGTTTAGATAGGCACATGAGCACAAGAATGATATGGTCCCAACATATTGATGTAGCTATAAAGAAGGCAAGACAGCAACTATACTTCATTAGGAGTTTGAAAAGATTTGGCATGTCAACAAATACACTCAAAAACTTCTATAGTTGTACCGTGAAGAGAATTCTGACAGGTTGCATCACTGTCTGGTATGGAGGGCTACTGCACAGGACCAAAATTAGCTGCAGAAGTTTATAAATCTAGTGGGCTCCACCTTGGGTACTAGCCTACAAAGTACCCAGGTCATCTTCAGGCAGTGGTGTCTCAGAAAGGCAGCGTCCATTATTAAAGACCCCCAGCACCCAGGGCATGCCCTTTTCTCACTGTTACCATCAGGTAGGAGGTACAGAAGCCTGAAGACACACACTCAGTGATTCAGGAACATCTTCTTCCCCTCTGCCATCTCAGGGAGGAGGTACAGGAGCTGATTCAGGAACAGCTTCTTCCCCTCTGCCATCAGGGAGGAGGTACAGAAGCCTGAAGACACACACTCAGTGATTCAGGAACATCTTCTTCCCCTCTGCCATCAGGGAGGAGGTACAGGAGCTGATTCAGGAACAGCTTCTTCCCCTCTGCCATCAGGGAGGACGTACAGGAGCTGATTCAGGAACAGCTTCTTCCCCTCTGCCATCTGGTTCCTCAATCTTTGAACACTGCCTCACTTTTTAAAAAAATATACAGTATTTCTGTTTTTGCATGACTTTTAAAATTTATCGAATAAACATACTTGTTTATCTTTTATTATTTTATTTTTTTCTCTGCGAGGTTACGTATCGCATTGAGCCGCTGCTGCTAAGTTTCACGTCAGGTGTTGAAGATAATAAACCTGATTCTGATTCCGAATGTTGGGACTTTTTTTTGTGGGTGTTTTTGATTTACTTTTTATCGGGTCCAGCACAGCGTTGTGGGCCGAAGGGCCTGTTCCTGTACTGTGCTGTTCTAAGTTCGATGTAAGAACTGTTAAAAAGAAACGGTAGTGGAGAGTCCTTCTACACCTGAGTGGCCAAGGACAGACAGAGATTCATTGCTGCCCTCAACAACAGGAAAGATATCAATTGTAAGAGAGGCAGAGAAAATTTATAATGATGCTGCCGGGATGTTGTGTTACAGGAGAACATTGAGTAGGTTAGGATTTTATTTTCTGGAGCGTAGGAGAATGAGAGGAGATTTGACAGAGCTATGCAAAATCATGAAGGGTACAGATAGGGTAGACGCAAGCCGGCTCTCTCCACTGAGGTCAATGACACAAGAGATCCAGAGTAACACACGCAAAATGCTGGAGGAGCTCGGCATTCCGTGTGAGTTTCTCCCACTGAAAGTGGGCGCAGTTAGAGCTGGAGTGCAGGGACTAACTGCACCTCGGTAGGTGGGCCACCCTCCTGACTTGTAGATGTGGGGAAGGTAATGTGGCGGAAGCAGAGTGCGCGGACTAACTCCACCCGGGCAAGTGGGGAGTGAGAAGGGAGGGGTTGGGTTGTCTCGTCACCCACCGATACAGTTCATGCTTTTAAGCCCTCGGAAGGCCTCCTTCGGAACCTTGGTGATGTGGTTATCGTGAATCCTGAGCTCAACCAGGGACCGAGGCAGATTCTTGGGGATCTCCACCAGGGCGTTCTTGGAAAGGTACAGTTTCTGGATGGAGATCAGCGGCTTAAACGCTCTCGGGTGGACCTTCTTGATCTTGTTATTCACCAGGTACAGTGCCTGGGTGGTGAAGACAGAGAGGTGAGATCCCTCCTCGGCGCCCCACCCACAGCAAAGTGTTCCCCTCTTGCTGCGGGGCGCTCCCTCCTCACCACCCCTCCCACAGCGCTTCCACCTCACCCCCTCCCACAGCACTCCCTCCCACAGTGCTCCCACCTCACCCCCTCCCACAGCGCTCCCACCTCACCCCCTCCCACAGCGCTCCCACCTCACCCCCTCCCACAGCGCTCCCTCCTCACCCCCTCCCACAGCGCTCCCACCTCACCCCCTCCCACAGCGCTCCCTCACCCCCTCCCACAGCGCTCCCTCCTCACCACCCCTCCCACAGCACTTCCACCTCACCCCCTCCCACAGCACTCCCTCCCACAGTGCTCCCACCTCACCCCCTCCCACAGCGCTCCCACCTCACCCCCTCCCACAGCGCTCCCACCTCACCCCCTCCCACAGCGCTCCCTCCTGACTCCCTCCCACAGCGCTCCCACCTCACCCCCTCCTACAGCGCTCCCACCTCACCCCCTCCCACAGCGCTCCCTCCTGACTCCCTCCCACAGCGCTCCCACCTCACCCCCTCCTACAGCGCTCCCACCTCACCCCCTCCCACAGCGCTCCCTCCTGACTCCCTCCCACAGCGCTCCCACCTCACCCCCTCCTACAGCGCTCCCACCTCACCCCCTCCCACAGCGCTCCCTCCTGACCCCCTCCCACAGCGCTCCCACCTCACCCCCTCCCACAGCGCTCCCACCTCACCCCCTCCCACAGCGCTCCCTCACCACCCCTCCCACAGCGCTCCCACCTCACCCCCTCCCACAGTGCTCCTGACTCCCTCCCACAGTGCTCCCTCACCACCCCTCCCACAGTGCTCCCTCACCACCCCTCCCACAGCACTCCCACCTCACCCCCTCCCACAGCACTCCCTCCTGACTCCCTCCCACGGCGATCCCTCTTCAACCCCTCCCACAGCCTCCTGACTCCCTCCCACGGCGATCCCTCTTCAACGCCTCCCACAGCACTCCCACCTCACCACCCCTCCCACAGCGCTCCCTCCTCACCACCCCTCCCACAGCGCTCCCTCCTCACCACCCCTCCCACAGCACTCCCTCCTCACCCCCTCCCACAGCATCAACATAAAATGAAATTTGACGTGGTGTTTGAGTGTCCAGGAAATGCTTACGTAAAGTTTGCCGAGGTTTTTAAAATCTTTTTCCTTAATCTCAGTGATCTTGTTGTTCTGGAGATCCAGTAAAGTCGTGTCACTGGGAATTTCGGCCGGAATCTCCTTCAGTCCTGGTGAGAGAGAAGACAACAGGATCACATCCCTGGTCTAGACAATGGGTACGAGTAATCGGTTCCCTGCAAGTTCAGCCTGAATGGTGAGGATCTGGGGAACAGAGGGATTATAAATCCCTCCCACCACTCCTGGAAAGCTCTGGCACTCTTGAGGAGGGGCGTTTGGGGTGACAGGGGCAACCCTGATATCATATATTGAGTGTGCAGAGGACCCGAGTTCTGGAGGACAGCAGTGGGGGGAGCACGTCAGCTTTGATCTGCTGACACTTCCTGATGGAAGGGAAATTTGGACAATGGACGCCTGTCACTTTTCTCTGAGCCACGACGTTGAATGGTCACAAGGCCATTGGACGTTGCTGGAGAAGAGCATGGCTGGTGGTGACCACTAGGGGGAAGCAAAGACTCACAATCAACCACTCCCCATGGTCTCTCCTGTTAACCCCCTACTCACCAAGCACATGACACTGAAACAGGCAGTCGAAATCCAAGATAAAGTAAACTTATTATCCAAGCACGTACACCGTGTGGCCACATTATTGGACGTTCGTGCTCTTTCACTGCCATAGCCCACCCACTTCGTTGTGTTGTCTGTTGAACGCTCTTGTGAGAGAGTGAGGTCTCCGTCAATCATTAGACGTTGCACCCTTGCTGTCTCGACACACGAGTCTGGACTGTACGATACGGAGAGCAAGCTGTTTCCCGTGCCGCAGGCTCCCCCTCTCCACGCATCTGACGAACCCAAAGGAACGGCAGAGACCGGTACGGTTTGACACCAGCCGCGTCGCAGGAGTTGCCAGTCAGCGTTGAACTCAACTTCAGACTGCCTAGGGACTCCAGCTCCCGATTTTTCCCTCCGGGTTAACTCCCGAGCCTTCTCCGCGAAAGGGCACAGCCACAAGGCAGCTGAGGTTTGAGATCAGAGTTTTCCTTCTCCCCGACGAGCTGCCAACTGCGGCTGACGGGCCAGTCTGCCCAAACTGACTGGTATTAAGGCGCCAGTAACCCGCCTTTGCCCCTTCTCCTGACAGTAGAAACGGTTCAGCCAGGCTGAGTACATAAGCTACACGTGAAGGCCGGGAGCTGGACTCGGTTGTCAGAGGCTGTTTGAGATGCATGCCATCGGGAGCATTTAAGAGATAGTGGGAGCTCGTCCCCATTACCACCCCCGGCTGTAACAACCTTAAGGAATTGTTGTAATGTGTGGTATTTGAGTTACTGTCGCCTTCCTGTCAGCTTGAGCCAGTCTGGCCGTTCTCCGTGGACCTCTCTCATTAACCAGGCGTTTTCACCCACAGAACTGCCGACCGCTGGATGTTTTTTTGACTCTCTGTAAACTCCAGAGACAGTTGTGCACGGAAGTCTCAGGAGATCTGAGATACTCAAACCACCCCGTCTGGCACCAACAATCACTCCACGGTCAAAGTCACTCAGATCACATTGCTTCCCCCATCCTGATGCTTGGTCTGAACAGCAACTGGACCCTCCTGTCCGTGTCGGCCTGCTTTAGTTGTCAAGTCCTTGAAAGTGAGTCTGGAGGTTGTGGAGTCAGTTCAGGGTTGGGGTGAGTGAAGTTATCCACGCTGGTTCAGGAGCCTGATGGGTAAATGCTCTGAGGAACGGCAGGTGGAATTTAATTCGAGGTAAGTGGGAGGGGAAATGAGGACTTTCACAGTGAACGGTGGGGCCTTGGGGAGGGCTGTAGACCGGGACACCCAGGAGTATCGGTACATGGTTCTCTGAAAGTGGCGCCACAGGTAGACAGACAGGGCAGTGAAGAAGATGTAGAGGAGGCTGCACTGGGGACCACAGATAATCTCCACAACCTTTCCCATCTCCAACGTGATCCAGATGCTTCCTTCTCCCCACCCTCTGCTCTGCACGTGATCCCCTTGTCATTTTGTCCCTCTCTTAGCCCTGCACGCAGCAGAAATGCCACACCTGCCTGTCCACCTCCACCCAGGGCCACAAACAGTCCGTCCAGGTGAGGCACCCCGTCGCCCGTCTGGGTCGCCAGCCGCGTCCGGCGCCCCCCCCACATCGGGGAGACCCAACGTTGGGTGGGCCGCTTCGTCGAGCAGCTTTGCTCTGTCCGCCGCGAGAGGCGGGATTTGCTGGTGGCCGTCCATTTTAATTCGATTTCCCATTCCGACTCTACTGCCACCATGAGGCAATCACAAAGCCTCACATCCCATCTGGGTAGCCTCCAACCTGATGGCACAAACATTAATTTCTCCAACTTCCCTCCTCTCCGTCGCCTGTTCTCAGTCCCCTCGCGACCCTTCTCCTTTCCTCACCTGCCTATCACTTCCCTCCTGTGCCCCCTCTCCCTTTCTCCCATGGTCCACTCTCCTCTCCTATCAGATTCCTTCTTCCTCAGCCCTTTACCCCTTCCGCCTATCACCTCCCAGCTTCTTACCTCACCCCCTACTCTCACCCGCCAGCTTGTACTCCTTCCCCTCACCTCACACCTTCTTATTCTGGCTTCTAACCCCCGCCTTTTCAGTCCCGATGAAGGGTCTCGGCCCGAAACATCAGATTATTATTAACCTCCGCAGTCGCTGCCTGGCCTGCTGGTCCGAGGATGTAGGGCTGATGGCGGCCACTAGGGGGCAGGAAAGGACCACGATCAACTACTGCCAGTGTCCAGTCTTGTTCACCCCCTCCTGAACCAACAGAAGACTTTAAATCAGCATTTATTGTGGGGGGGGGGGGGAGAATCTCAACCAGCCGAGGAATAGCAGGTGGAGTTCAATTCAGATCAGAATCAGTTTTATTATGTCGCAAAATTTGTTAACTTTGTGGCAGCAGTTCAATGCAAGACATAATATACGGAACAAAAGCTGTTAATCACAGCAAATACATTTATATTGATAAATATGAAATAGTTAAATTTAAAAAGTAGTGCAAGAACAGGAATAAAGTAATGAGGTAGTGTTCATGGGTTCAGTGTCCATTCAGAAATCAGATGGCGGAGGGGAAGAAGCTGTTCCTGAATCATCGGGTGTGTGCCTTCAGGCTCCTGTACCCCCTCCCTGATGGCGGAGGGGAAGAAGCTGTTCCTGAATCATCGGGTGTGTGCCTTCAGGCTCCTGTACCCCCTCCCTGATGGCGGAGGGGAAGAAGCTGTTCCTGAATCATCGGGTGTGTGCCTTCAGGCTCCTGTACCCCCTCCCTGATGGTGACAATGAGAGGAGGGCATGTCCTGGGTGATGGGGGTCCTTTTTGAGCTGTCACTCCTTGAAGACATCCTGGATACGACGGAGGCGATGATGGAGCTGACCAATTTTATAACTCTCGGCCACTTATTTCGATCCCGTGCAGTAGCCCCAACCCCACTCCGCCCCCCACACCAGACGGTGGTGCAGCCAGTTAGAACGCTCTCCACGGTACATCTGTAGAAATTAGTAAGTTTACAAAATCTCCTCGAACTCCTAATGAAGAGCAGCTGGTGCTATGTCTTCCTTGTCACTGCATCGATATTTTGGGTCCAGGTAGAATCCTCAGAGATTTTAACACCCAGGAACTTGAAACTGCTCACCCTCTCCACTTCCGTTCTCTCCAAGTGTGAGGCGTCACAGTTTCGGAAGGAAAATGAGGGTAGCTCTTTCACAGTGAACAGTCAGACGCTGAGGAGTGTTGTAGAAGAGAGACCCATGGGTACAGGTACATGGTTACCCGAAAGTTGAGATACAGGTACACCGGGCGAAGGTTAACTCGTGCAGGGTTCCGAGTCGGTGGGGCGGGGAAGTTAGATGCAACGTCAGCATTCGTTTCGAGAGACCAAGCATACAAAAGCAAGGACGTAGTGCTGGGGCTCCGTAGGGAGTTGGTGGGAATGCATTTAGAGTATTGTAGGCAGCTTTGAGCCCTTTCTCGAAGGAAGGATTGCTGGCATTGGAGAGGGCCCAGAGGAAGTTCTCAAGAATGTTACTGGGAATGAAAGGGTTAATGTACGAGGGGCATTTGATGACACTGAGACTGTGCTCTCCAGACTTAAGAAGAATGAGAGGGTAGTCTCATTAAAACCTATCTATCAAATGTGGAAAGGCCAAGATAGAGTGGATGTGGAGAGGATGTTACCTATAGTGGGGGTGTCTATGACCAGAGGACACAGATAGAGTGGATGTGGGGAGGATGTTTCCTCTGGTGGGGGAGTCGAAGACCAAGGGACACAGATAGAGTGGACGTGGAGAGGATATTTCCTACAGTGAGGCAGTCTAGGACCATAGGACACATAGAGTGGATATGGAGAGGTTGTTTCCTATGGTGGGGGAGTCTGAGACCAGAGGACACAGACAGAGTGGATGTGGAGAGGATGTTTCCTATAGCGGGCGAGTCTAGGACCAGAGGACACAGATAGAGTGTATGTGGAGAGGATGTTTCCAATGGTGGGGGAGTCGAGGACCAGAGGACACAGATAGTGTGGATGTGGAGAGGATGTTTCCTATGGTGGGGGAGTTGAGGACCAGAGGACACAGATAGAGTGGATGTGGAGAGGATGTTTCCAATGGTGGGGGAGTTGAGGACCAGAGGACACAGATAGAGTGGATGTGGAGTGGATGTCTCCTCTGGTGGGGGAGTCTAGGACCACAGATACAGTGGATGTGCAGAGGATGTTCCCAATGGTGGGGGCGTCGAGGACCAGAGGACACAGATAGAGTGATGTGGAGAGGATGTTTCCTATGGTGGGGGAGTCTAGGACTAGAGGATACAGATAGAGTGGATGTGGAGCGGATGTTTCCTGTAGTGGGGGTGTCTAGGACCAGAGGACACTGATAGAGTGGATGTGGAGAGGATGTTTCCTATAGTGGGGGTGTCTATGACCAGAGGACACAGATCGAGTGGAAGTGGAGCGGATGTTTCCTATGCTGGGTCAGTCTGGGACCAGAGGACTCAGATGGAGTGGAAGTGGAGAAGATGTTTCCTCTGGTGGGGGAGTCTAGGACCAGTGGACACAGATTGAGTGGATGTGGAGAGGATGTTTCCTGTAGTGGGGGAGTCTAGGAACAGAGGACACAGATAGAGTGGATGTGGAGAGGATGTTTCCTATAGTGGGGCAGTTTAGGACCAGAGGTCACAGATACAGTGGATGTGGAGTGGATGTTTCCTGTAGTGGGGGTGTCTATGACCAGAGGACACTGATAGAGTGGATGTGGAGAGGATGTTTCCTGTAGTGGGGGTGTCTAGGACCAGAGGACACTGATAGAGTGGATATGGAGAGGTTGTTTCCTATGGTGGGGGAGTCTGAGACCAGAGGACACAGACAGAGTGGATGTGGAGAGGATGTTTCCTATAGCGGGCGAGTCTAGGACCAGAGGACACAGATAGAGTGTATGTGGAGAGGATGTTTCCTCTGGTGGGGGAGTCGAGGACAAGAGGACACAGATAGAGTGGATGTGGAGAGGATGTTTCCTATAGTGGGGGAGTCTAGGACCAGAGGACACAGATAGAGTGGATGTGCAGAGGATGTTCCCAATGGTGGGGGCGTCGAGGACCAGAGGACAGAGATAGAGTGGATGTGGGGAGGATGTTTCCTCTGGTGGGGGAGTCGAAGACCAGGGGACACAGATAGAGTGGACGTGGAGAGGATATTTCCTACAGTGAGGCAGTCTAGGACCATAGGACACATAGAGTGGATATGGAGAGGTTCTTTCCTATGGTGGGGGAGTCTGAGACCAGAGGACACAGATAGATTGGATGTGGAGAGGATGTTTCCTATGGTGGGGGAGACTAGGACCAGAGGGAACAGATAGAGTGGATGTGGAGAGGATGTTTCCTGTAGTAGGGCAGTCTAGGACCAGAGGACACAGATAGAGTAGATGTGGAGAGGATGTTTCCTATGGTGGGGGAGTCGAGGACCAGAGGACACAGATAGAGTGGATGTGGAGAGGATATTTCCTCTGGTGGGGGAGTCGAAGACCAGAGGACACAGATAGAGTGGATGTGGAGAGGATGTTTCCTATGGTGGGGGAGTCTAGGACCGGAGGACACAGATAGAGTTGATGTGGAGAGGATGTTTCCTATAGTGGGGGAGTCTAGGACCAGAGGACACAGATAGAGTGGATGTGGAGAGGATGTTTCCTGTAGTGGGGCAGTCTAGGACCAGAGGACACAGATAGAGTGGATGTGGAGAGGATGTTTCCTATGGTGGAGGAGACTAGGACCAGAGGGCACAGATAGATTGGATGTGGAGAGGTTGTTTCCTATGCTGTGGGAGTCTGAGACCAGAGGACACAGATAGAGTTAATGTGGAGAGGATGTTTCCTATAGCGGGGGAGTCTAGGACCGGAGGACACAGATAGAGTGGATGTGGAGTGGATGTTTCCTATAGTGGGAGAGTCTAGGACCAGAGGTCACAGATACAGTGGATGTGGAGAGGATGTTTCCTATACTGGTGCAGTCTAGGACCAGAGGACACAGATAGAGTGGATGGGGAGAGCATGTTTCCTATAGTGGGGGAGTCTAGGACCTGAGGACACAGATAGAGTGGAAGAGGAGTGGAGGTTTCCTCTGGTGGGGGAGTCGAGGAACAGAGGACACAGATAGAGTGGATGTGGAGAGGATGTTTCCTACTTTCGGGGAGTCTAGGACCAGAGGACACTGATAGAGTGGATGTGGAGAGGATGTTTCCAATAGTGGGGGAGTCGAGGACCAGAGGACACAGATAGAGTGGATGTGGAGTGGAGGTTTCCTCTGGTGGGGGAGTCGAGGACCAGAGGACACAGATAGAGTGGATGTGGAGAGGATGTTTCCTACATTTGGGGAGTCTAGGACCAGAGGACACTGATAGAGTGGATGTGGAGAGGATGTTTCCAATAGTGGGGGAGTCGAGGACCAGAGGACACAGATAGAGTGGATGTGGAGAGGTTGTTTCCTATGCTGTGGGAAACTGAGACCAGAGGACACAGATAGAGTGGATGTGGAGAGGATGTTTCCTATAGCGGGGGAGTCTACACGGGAGGACACAGATAGAGTGGAAGTGGAGTGGATGTTTCCTATAGTGGGAGAGTCTAGGACCAGAGGTCACAGATACAGTGGATGTGGAGAGGATGTTTCCTATAGTGGGGCAGTCTAGGAACAGGGGACACAGATAGAGTTGATGTGGAGAGGATGTTTCCTATAGTGGGGCAGTCTAGGACCAGAGGACACATAGAGTGGATGTGGAGAGGTTGTTTCCTATGCTGTGGGAAACTGAGACCAGAGGACACAGATAGAGTGGATGTGGAGAGGATGTTTCCTATAGCGGGGGAGTCTACACCGGAGGACACAGATAGAGTGGATGTGGAGTGGATGTTTCCTATAGTGGGAGAGTCTAGGACCAGAGGTCACAGATAGAGTGGATGTGGAGAGCATGTTTCCTATAGTGGGGCAGTCTAGGACCTGACGACACAGATAGAGTGGATGTGGAGAGCATGTTTCCTATGGTGGGGGAGTCTAGGACCTGAGGACACAGATAGAGTGGAAGAGGAGTGGAGGTTTCCTCTGGTGGGGGAGTCGAGGACCAGAGGACACAGATAGAGTGGATGTGGAGAGGATGTTTCCTATAGTGGGGCAGTTTAGGACCAGAGGACACAGATAGAGTGGATGTGGAGAGGATGTTTCCTATGGTGGGGGATTCTAGGACCAGAGGACACAGATAGAGTGGATGTGGAGAGGATGTTTCCTCTGGTGGGGGAGTAAAGGACCAGACGACACAGATAGAGTGGATGTGGAGAGGATGTTTCCTGTAGTGGGGCAGTCTAGGACCAGAGGACACAGATAGAGTGGATGTGGAGAGGATGTTTCCTATGGTGGAGGAGACTAGGACCAGAGGGCACAGATAGATTGGATGTGGAGAGGTTGTTTCCTATGCTGTGGGAGTCTGAGACCAGAGGACACAGATAGAGTTAATGTGGAGAGGATGTTTCCTATAGCGGGGGAGTCTAGGACCGGAGGACACAGATAGAGTGGATGTGGAGTGGATGTTTCCTATAGTGGGAGAGTCTAGGACCAGAGGGCACAGATAGATTGGATGTGGAGAGGATGTTTCCTATACTGGTGCAGTCTAGGACCAGAGGACACAGATAAAGTGGATGGGGAGAGCATGTTTCCTATAGTGGGGGAGTCTAGGACCTGAGGACACAGATAGAGTGGAAGAGGAGTGGAGGTTTCCTCTGGTGGGGGAGTCGAGGACCAGAGGACACAGATAGAGTGGATGTGGAGAGGATGTTTCCTACATTCGGGGAGTCTGGGACCAGAGGACACTGATAGAGTGGATGTGGAGAGGATGTTTCCAATAGTGGGGGAGTCGAGGACCAGAGGACACAGATAGAGTGGATGTGGAGAGGATGTTTCCTATAGTGGGGGAGTCGAGGACCAGAGGACACAGATACAGTGGATGTGGAGAGGATGTTTCCTATAGTGGGGCAGTCTAGGAACAGGGGACACAGATAGAGTTGATGTGGAGAGGATGTTTCCTATAGTGGGGCAGTCTAGGACCAGAGGACACATAGAGTGGATGTGGAGAGGTTGTTTCCTATGCTGTGGGAAACTGAGACCAGAGGACACAGATAGAGTGGATGTGGAGAGGATGTTTCCTGTAGGGGGGGAATCTAGGACCAGAGGGCACAGATAGAGTGGATGCGGAGAGGATGTTCCCAATGGTGGGGGCGTCGAGGACCAGAGGACAGAGATAGAGTGGATGTGGGGAGGATGTTTACTCTGGTGGGGGAGTCGAAGACCAGGGGACACAGATAGAGTGGATGTGGAGAGGATGTTTCCTGTAGTGGGGGAGTCTAGGAACAGAGGACACAGATAGAGTGGATGTAGAGAGGATGTTTCCTATGGTGGGGCAGTCTAGGACCAGAGGACACAGATAGAGTGGATGTGGAGAGGATGTTTCCTGTAGGGGGGGAATCTAGGACCAGAGGGCACAGATAGAGTGGATGCGGAGAGGATGTTTCCTATGGTGGGTCAGTCTGGGACCAGAGGACACAGATAGAGTGGATGTGGAGAGGACGTTTCCTGTAGTGGGGGAGTCTAGGAACAGAGGACAGACATAGAGTTGATGTGGAGAGCATGTTTCCTATAGTGGGGCAGTCTAGGACCAGAGGACACAGATAGAGTGGATGTGGAGAGGATGTATCCAATAGTGGGGGAGTCGAGGACCAGAGGACACAGATAGAGTGGATGTGGAGAGGATATTTCCTACAGTGAGGCAGTCTAGGACCAGAGGGCACAGAGAGAGTGGATGTGGAGTGGATGTTTCCTATACTGGGAGAGTCTAGGACCAGATGTCACAGATACAGTGGATGTGGAGAGGATGTTTCCTATACTGGGGCAGTCTAGGACCAGAGGGCACAGATAGAGTGGATGTGGAGAGCATGTTTCCTATATTGGGGGAGTCTGGGACCAGAGGAAGCAGATAGAGTGGAAGAGGAGAGGAGGTTTCCTCTGGTGGGGGAGTCGAGGACCAGAGGACACAGATAGAGTGGATGTGGAGAGGATATTTCCTACAGTGAGGCAGTCTAGGACCAGAGGACACAGATAGAGTGGATATGGAGAGGATGTTTCCTATGGTGGGGGAGTCTAGGACCAGAGAAGACAGATAGACTGGATGGTTAGAGGATGTTTCCAATGGTGGGGGAGTCGAGGACCAGAGGACACAGATAGAGTGGATGTGGAGAGGATATTTCCTCTGGTGGGGGAGTCGAAGACCAGAGGACACAGATAGAGTGGATGTGGAGAGGATGTTTCCAATGGTGGGGGAGACTAGGACCAGAGGACACAGATAGAGTGGATGTGGAGAGGATATTTCCTCTGGTGGGGCAGTCGAAGACCAGAGGACACAGATAGAGTGGATGTGGTGAGGATGTTTCCTATGGTGGGGGAGTCTAGGACGAGAGGATACAGATAGAGTGGATGTGGAGAGGATGTTTCCTGTAGTGGCGGTGTCTAGGACCAGAGGACACTGATAGAGTGGATATGGAGAGGATGTTTCCTGTAGTGGGGGTGTCTAGGACCAGAGGAAACAGATAGAGGGGATGTGGAGAGGATGTTTCCTATGGTGGGGGAGTCTAGGAACACAGATAGAGTTGATGTGGAGAAGATGTTTCCTGTAGTGGGGCAGTCTAGGACCAGAGGACACAGATAGAGTGGATATGGAGAGGATGTTTCCTGTAGTGGGGGTGTCTAGGACCAGAGGAAACAGATAGAGGGGATGTGGAGAGGATGTTTCCTATGGTGGGGGAGTCTAGGACCAGAGGACACAGATAGAGTGGATGTGGAGAGGATGTTTCCAATGGTGGGGGAGTCGAGGACCAGAGGACACAGATAGAGTGGATGTGGAGAGGATGTTTCCAATGGTGGGGGAGACTAGGACCAGAGGACAGAGATAGAGTGGATGTGGAGAGGATATTTCCTCTGGTGGGGGAGTCGAAGACCAGAGGACACAGATAGAGTGGATGTGGAGAGAATGTTTCCAACAGTGGGGGAGTCTAGGACCAGTGGGCACAGATAGAGTGGATGTGGAGAGCATGTTTCCTATAGTGGGGGAGTCTAGGACCACAGGACACAAATAGAGTGGATGTGGAGAGGATGTTTCCTCTGGTGGGGGAGTCGAGGACCAGTGGGCACAGATAGAGTGGATGTGGAGTGGATGTTTCCTCTGGTGGGGGTCGAAGACCAGAGGACACAGATAGAGTGATGTGGAGAGGATGTTTCCTATGGTGGGGGAGTCTAGGACTAGAGGATACAGATAGAGTGGATGTGGAGCGGATGTTTCCTGTAGTGGGGGTGTTTAGGACCAGAGGACACTGATAGAGTGGATGTGGAGAGGATGTTTCCTATAGTGGGGGTGTCTATGACCAGAGGACACAGATCGAGTGGATGTGGAGAGGATGTTTCCTATGGTGGGTCAGTCTGGGACCAGAGGACACAGATAGAGTGGATGTGGAGAGGACGTTTCCTGTAGTGGGGGAGTCTAGGAACAGAGGACAGACATAGAGTTGATGTGGAGAGCATGTTTCCTATAGTGGGGCAGTCTAGGACCAGAGGACACAGATAGAGTGGATGTGGAGAGGATGTATCCAATAGTGGGGGAGTCGAGGACCAGAGGACACAGATAGAGTGGATGTGGAGAGGATATTTCCTACAGTGAGGCAGTCTAGGACCAGAGGGCACAGAGAGAGTGGATGTGGAGTGGATGTTTCCTATACTGGGAGAGTCTAGGACCAGATGTCACAGATACAGTGGATGTGGAGAGGATGTTTCCTATACTGGGGCAGTCTAGGACCAGAGGGCACAGATAGAGTGGATGTGGAGAGCATGTTTCCTATATTGGGGGAGTCTGGGACCAGAGGAAGCAGATAGAGTGGAAGAGGAGAGGAGGTTTCCTCTGGTGGGGGAGTCGAGGACCAGAGGACACAGATAGAGTGGATGTGGAGAGGATGTTTCCTATAGTGGGGCAGTTTAGGACCAGAGGACACAGATAGAGTGGATGTGGAGAGGATGTTTCCTATTGTGGGGGAGTCTAGGACCGGAGGACAGAGACAGAGTGGATGTGGAGTGGATGTTTCCTACATTAGGGGAGTCTTGGACCAGAGGACACAGATAAAGTGGATGTCGAGAGGTTGTTTCCTACGGTGTGGGAGTCTGAGACCAGAGGACACAGATGGTGAGGATGTGGAAAGGATGTTTCCTATAGTGATGGATTCTAGGACCAGAGGTCACAGATACAGTGCATGTGGAGAGGACATTTCCTACAGTGGGGTAGTCTAGGACCAGAGGACACAGATAGAGTGGATATGGAGAGGATGTTTCCTATGGTGGGGGAGTCTAGGACCAGAGAAGACAGATAGACTGGATGGTTAGAGGATGTTTCCAATGGTGGGGGAGTCGAGGACCAGAGGACACAGATAGAGTGGATGTGGGGAGGATATTTCCTCTGGTGGGGGAGTCGAAGACCAGAGGACACAGATAGAGTGGATGTGGAGAGGATGTTTCCAATGGTGGGGGAGACTAGGACCAGAGGACACAGATAGAGTGGATGTGGAGAGGATATTTCCTCTGGTGGGGCAGTCGAAGACCAGAGGACACAGATAGAGTGGATGTGGTGAGGATGTTTCCTATGGTGGGGGAGTCTAGGACGAGAGGATACAGATAGAGTGGATGTGGAGAGGATGTTTCCTGTAGTGGCGGTGTCTAGGACCAGAGGACACTGATAGAGTGGATATGGAGAGGATGTTTCCTGTAGTGGGGGTGTCTAGGACCAGAGGAAACAGATAGAGGGGATGTGGAGAGGATGTTTCCTATGGTGGGGGAGTCTAGGAACACAGATAGAGTTGATGTGGAGAAGATGTTTCCTGTAGTGGGGCAGTCTAGGACCAGAGGACACAGATAGAGTGGATATGGAGAGGATGTTTCCTGTAGTGGGGGTGTCTAGGACCAGAGGAAACAGATAGAGGGGATGTGGAGAGGATGTTTCCTATGGTGGGGGAGTCTAGGACCAGAGGACACAGATAGAGTGGATGTGGAGAGGATGTTTCCAATGGTGGGGGAGTCGAGGACCAGAGGACACAGATAGAGTGGATGTGGAGAGGATGTTTCCAATGGTGGGGGAGACTAGGACCAGAGGACAGAGATAGAGTGGATGTGGAGAGGATATTTCCTCTGGTGGGGGAGTCGAAGACCAGAGGACACAGATAGAGTGGATGTGGAGAGAATGTTTCCAACAGTGGGGGAGTCTAGGACCAGTGGGCACAGATAGAGTGGATGTGGAGAGCATGTTTCCTATAGTGGGGGAGTCTAGGACCACAGGACACAAATAGAGTGGATGTGGAGAGGATGTTTCCTCTGGTGGGGGAGTCGAGGACCAGTGGGCACAGATAGAGTGGATGTGGAGTGGATGTTTCCTCTGGTGGGGGTCGAAGACCAGAGGACACAGATAGAGTGATGTGGAGAGGATGTTTCCTATGGTGGGGGAGTCTAGGACTAGAGGATACAGATAGAGTGGATGTGGAGCGGATGTTACCTGTAGTGGGGGTGTTTAGGACCAGAGGACACTGATAGAGTGGATGTGGAGAGGATGTTTCCTATAGTGGGGGTGTCTATGACCAGAGGACACAGATCGAGTGGATGTGGAGAGGATGTTTCCTATGGTGGGTCAGTCTGGAACCAGAGGACACAGATAGAGTGGATGTGGAGAGGACGTTTCCTGTAGTGGGGGAGTCTAGGAACAGAGGACAGACATAGAGTTGATGTGGAGAGCATGTTTCCTATAGTGGGGCAGTCTAGGACCAGAGGACACAGATAGAGTGGATGTGGAGAGGATGTATCCAATAGTGGGGGAGTCGAGGACCAGAGGACACAGATAGAGTGGATGTGGAGAGGATATTTCCTACAGTGAGGCAGTCTAGGACCAGAGGACACAGATAGAGTGGATATGGAGAGGATGTTTCCTATGGTGGGGGAGTCTAGGACCAGAGAAGACAGATAGACTGGATGGTTAGAGGATGTTTCCAATGGTGGGGGAGTCGAGGACCAGAGGACACAGATAGAGTGGATGTGGAGAGGATATTTCCTCTGGTGGGGGAGTCGAAGACCAGAGGACACAGATAGAGTGGATGTGGAGAGGATGTTTCCAATGGTGGGGGAGACTAGGACCAGAGGACACAGATAGAGTGGATGTGGAGAGGATATTTCCTCTGGTGGGGCAGTCGAAGACCAGAGGACACAGATAGAGTGGATGTGGTGAGGATGTTTCCTATGGTGGGGGAGTCTAGGACGAGAGGATACAGATAGAGTGGATGTGGAGAGGATGTTTCCTGTAGTGGCGGTGTCTAGGACCAGAGGACACTGATAGAGTGGATATGGAGAGGATGTTTCCTGTAGTGGGGGTGTCTAGGACCAGAGGAAACAGATAGAGGGGATGTGGAGAGGATGTTTCCTATGGTGGGGGAGTCTAGGAACACAGATAGAGTTGATGTGGAGAAGATGTTTCCTGTAGTGGGGCAGTCTAGGACCAGAGGACACAGATAGAGTGGATATGGAGAGGATGTTTCCTGTAGTGGGGGTGTCTAGGACCAGAGGAAACAGATAGAGGGGATGTGGAGAGGATGTTTCCTATGGTGGGGGAGTCTAGGACCAGAGGACACAGATAGAGTGGATGTGGAGAGGATGTTTCCAATGGTGGGGGAGTCGAGGACCAGAGGACACAGATAGAGTGGATGTGGAGAGGATGTTTCCAATGGTGGGGGAGACTAGGACCAGAGGACAGAGATAGAGTGGATGTGGAGAGGATATTTCCTCTGGTGGGGGAGTCGAAGACCAGAGGACACAGATAGAGTGGATGTGGAGAGAATGTTTCCAACAGTGGGGGAGTCTAGGACCAGTGGGCACAGATAGAGTGGATGTGGAGAGCATGTTTCCTATAGTGGGGGAGTCTAGGACCACAGGACACAAATAGAGTGGATGTGGAGAGGATGTTTCCTCTGGTGGGGGAGTCGAGGACCAGTGGGCACAGATAGAGTGGATGTGGAGTGGATGTTTCCTCTGGTGGGGGTCGAAGACCAGAGGACACAGATAGAGTGATGTGGAGAGGATGTTTCCTATGGTGGGGGAGTCTAGGACTAGAGGATACAGATAGAGTGGATGTGGAGCGGATGTTTCCTGTAGTGGGGGTGTTTAGGACCAGAGGACACTGATAGAGTGGATGTGGAGAGGATGTTTCCTATAGTGGGGGTGTCTATGACCAGAGGACACAGATCGAGTGGATGTGGAGAGGATGTTTCCTATGGTGGGTCAGTCTGGGACCAGAGGACACAGATAGAGTGGATGTGGAGAGGACGTTTCCTGTAGTGGGGGAGTCTAGGAACAGAGGACAGATATAGAGTTGATGTGGAGAGCATGTTTCCTATAGTGGGGCAGTCTAGGACCAGAGGACACAGATAGAGTGGATGTGGAGAGGATGTATCCAATAGTGGGGGAGTTGAGGACCAGAGGACACAGATAGAGTGGATGTGGAGAGGATATTTCCTACAGTGAGGCAGTCTAGGACCAGAGGGCAGAGAGAGAGTGGATGTGGAGTGGATGTTTCCTATACTGGGAGAGTCTAGGACCAGATGTCACAGATACAGTGGATGTGGAGAGGATGTTTCCTATACTGGGGCAGTCTAGGACCAGAGGGCACAGATAGAGTGGATGTGGAGAGCATGTTTCCTATATTGGGGGAGTCTGGGACCAGAGGAAGCAGATAGAGTGGAAGAGGAGAGGAGGTTTCCTCTGGTGGGGGAGTCGAGGACCAGAGGACACAGATAGAGTGGATGTGGAGAGGATGTTTCCTATAGTGGGGCAGTTTAGGACCAGAGGACACAGATAGAGTGGATGTGGAGAGGATGTTTCCTATTGTGGGGGAGTCTAGGACCGGAGGACAGAGACAGAGTGGATGTGGAGTGGATGTTTCCTACATTAGGGCAGTCTTGGACCAGAGGACACAGATAAAGTGGATGTCGAGAGGTTGTTTCCTACGGTGTGGGAGTCTGAGACCAGAGGACACAGATGGTGAGGATGTGGAAAGGATGTTTCCTATAGTGATGGATTCTAGGACCAGAGGTCACAGATACAGTGCATGTGGAGAGGACATTTCCTACAGTGGGGTAGTCTAGGACCAGAGGACACAGATAGAGTGGATATGGAGAGGATGTTTCCTATGGTGGGGGAGTCTAGGACCAGAGAAGACAGATAGACTGGATGGTTAGAGGATGTTTCCAATGGTGGGGGAGTCGAGGACCAGAGGACACAGATAGAGTGGATGTGGAGAGGATATTTCCTCTGGTGGGGGAGTCGAAGACCAGAGGGCACAGATAGAGTGGATGTGGAGAGGATGTTTCCAATGGTGGGGGAGACTAGGACCAGAGGACACAGATAGAGTGGATGTGGAGAGGATATTTCCTCTGGTGGGGCAGTCGAAGACCAGAGGACACAGATAGAGTGGATGTGGTGAGGATGTTTCCTATGGTGGGGGAGTCTAGGACGAGAGGATACAGATAGAGTGGATGTGGAGAGGATGTTTCCTGTAGTGGCGGTGTCTAGGACCAGAGGACACTGATAGAGTGCATGTGGAGAGGATGTTTCCAACAGTGGGGGGGTCTAGGACCAGTGGGCACAGATAGAGTGGATGTGGAGAGCATGTTTCCTATAGTGGGGGTGTCTATGTCCAGAGGACACAGATCGAGTGGATGTGGAGAGGATGTTTCCTATGGTGGGTCAGTCTGGGACCAGAGGACACAGATAGAGTGGATGTGGAGAGGATGTTTCCTATAGTGGGGCAGTTTAGGACCAGAGTACACAGATAGAGTGGATGTAGAGAGGATGTTTCCTATTGTGGGGCAGTCTAGGACCAGAGGACACAGATAGAGTGGATGTGGAGAGGATGTTTCCTATGGTGGGGCAGTCTAGGACCACAGCACACAGATAGAGTGGATGTGGAGAGGATGTTTCCTATAGTGGGGCAGTTTAGGACCAGAGGACACAGATAGAGTGGATGTAGAGAGGATGTTTCCTATGGTGGGGCAGTCTAGGACCAGAGGACACAGATAGAGTGGATGTGGAGAGGATGTTTCCTGTAGGGGGGGAATCTAGGACCAGAGGGCACAGATAGAGTGGATGCGGAGAGGATGTTCCCAATGGTGGGGGCGTCGAGGACCAGAGGACAGAGATAGAGTGGATGTGGGGTGGATGTTTCCTATGGTGGGGCAGTCTAGGACCAGAGCACACAGATGGAGTGGATGTGGAGAGGATGTTTCCTATAGTGGGGCAGTTTAGGACCAGAGGACACAGATAGAGTGGATGTAGAGAGGATGTTTCCTATGGTGGGGCAGTCTAGGACCAGAGGACACAGATAGAGTGGATGTGGAGAGGATGTTTCCTGTAGTGGGGGAATCTAGGACCAGAGGGCACAGATAGAGTGGATGCGGAGAGGATGTTCCCAATGGTGGGGGAGTCGAGGACCAGAGGACAGAGATAGAGTGGATGTGGGGAGGATGTTTACTCTGGTGGGGGAGTCGAAGACCAGGGGACACAGATAGAGTGGATGTGGAGAGGATGTTTCCTGTAGTGGGGGAGTCTAGGAACACAGATAGAGTTGATGTGGAGAAGATGTTTCCTGTAGTGGGGCAGTCTAGGACCAGAGGACACAGATAGAGTGGATATGGAGAGGATGTTTCCTGTAGTGGGGGTGTCTAGGACCAGAGGAAACAGATAGAGGGGATGTGGAGAGGATGTTTCCTATGGTGGGGGAGTCTAGGACCAGAGGACACAGATAGAGTGGATGTGGAGAGGATGTTTCCAATGGTGGGGGAGTCGAGGACCAGAGGACACAGATAGAGTGGATGTGGAGAGGATGTTTCCAATGGTGGGGGAGACTAGGACCAGAGGACAGAGATAGAGTGGATGTGGAGAGGATATTTCCTCTGGTGGGGGAGTCGAAGACCAGAGGACACAGATAGAGTGGATGTGGAGAGAATGTTTCCAACAGTCGGGGAGTCTAGGACCAGTGGGCACAGATAGAGTGGATGTGGAGAGCATGTTTCCTATAGTGGGGGAGTCTAGGACCACAGGACACAAATAGAGTGGATGTGGAGAGGATGTTTCCTCTGGTGGGGGAGTCGAGGACCAGTGGGCACAGATAGAGTGGATGTGGAGTGGATGTTTCCTCTGGTGGGGGAGTCGAAGACCAGAGGACACAGATAGAGTGATGTGGAGAGGATGTTTCCTATGGTGGGGGAGTCTAGGACTAGAGGATACAGATAGAGTGGATGTGGAGCGGATGTTTCCTGTAGTGGGGGTGTTTAGGACCAGAGGACACTGATAGAGTGGATGTGGAGAGGATGTTTCCTATAGTGGGGGTGTCTATGACCAGAGGACACAGATCGAGTGGATGTGGAGAGGATGTTTCCTATGGTGGGTCAGTCTGGGACCAGAGGACACAGATAGAGTGGATGTGGAGAGGACGTTTCCTGTAGTGGGGGAGTCTAGGAACAGAGGACAGACATAGAGTTGATGTGGAGAGCATGTTTCCTATAGTGGGGCAGTCTAGGACCAGAGGACACAGATAGAGTGGATGTGGAGAGGATGTATCCAATAGTGGGGGAGTCGAGGACCAGAGGACACAGATAGAGTGGATGTGGAGAGGATATTTCCTACAGTGAGGCAGTCTAGGACCAGAGGGCACAGAGAGAGTGGATGTGGAGTGGATGTTTCCTATACTGGGAGAGTCTAGGACCAGATGTCACAGATACAGTGGATGTGGAGAGGATGTTTCCTATACTGGGGCAGTCTAGGACCAGAGGGCACAGATAGAGTGGATGTGGAGAGCATGTTTCCTATATTGGGGGAGTCTGGGACCAGAGGACGCAGATAGAGTGGAAGAGGAGAGGAGGTTTCCTCTGGTGGGGGAGTCGAGGACCAGAGGACACAGATAGAGTGGATGTGGAGAGGATGTTTCCTATAGTGGGGCAGTTTAGGACCAGAGGACACAGATAGAGTGGATGTGGAGAGGATGTTTCCTATTGTGGGGGAGTCTAGGACCGGAGGACAGAGACAGAGTGGATGTGGAGTGGATGTTTCCTACATTAGGGGAGTCTTGGACCAGAGGACACAGATAAAGTGGATGTCGAGAGGTTGTTTCCTACGGTGTGGGAGTATGAGACCAGAGGACACAGATGGTGAGGATGTGGAAAGGATGTTTCCTATAGTGATGGATTCTAGGACCAGAGGTCACAGATACAGTGCATGTGGAGAGGACATTTCCTACAGTGGGGTAGTCTAGGACCAGAGGACACAGATAGAGTGGATATGGAGAGGATGTTTCCTATGGTGGGGGAGTCTAGGACCAGAGAAGACAGATAGACTGGATGGTTAGAGGATGTTTCCAATGGTGGGGGAGTCGAAGACCAGAGGACACAGATAGAGTGGATGTGGAGAGGATGTTTCCAATGGTGGGGGAGACTAGGACCAGAGGACACAGATAGAGTGGATGTGGAGAGGATATTTCCTCTGGTGGGGCAGTCGAAGACCAGAGGACACAGATAGAGTGGATGTGGAGAGGATGTTTCCTATGGTGGGGGAGTCTAGGACGAGAGGATACAGATAGAGTGGATGTGGAGAGGATGTTTCCTGTAGTGGCGGTGTCTAGGACCAGAGGACACTGATAGAGTGCATGTGGAGAGGATGTTTCCAACAGTGGGGGGGTCTAGGACCAGTGGGCACAGATAGAGTGGATGTGGAGAGCATGTTTCCTATAGTGGGGGTGTCTATGTCCAGAGGACACAGATCGAGTGGATGTGGAGAGGATGTTTCCTATGGTGGGTCAGTCTGGGACCAGAGGACACAGATAGAGTGGATGTGGAGAGGATGTTTCCTATAGTGGGGCAGTTTAGGACCAGAGTACACAGATAGAGTGGATGTAGAGAGGATGTTTCCTATGGTGGGGCAGTCTAGGACCAGAGGACACAGATAGAGTGGATGTGGAGAGGATGTTTACTATGGTGGGGCAGTCTAGGACCACAGCACACAGATAGAGTGGATGTGGAGAGGATGTTTCCTATAGTGGGGCAGTTTAGGACCAGAGGACACAGATAGAGTGGATGTAGAGAGGATGTTTCCTATGGTGGGGCAGTCTAGGACCAGAGGACACAGATAGAGTGGATGTGGAGAGGATGTTTCCTGTAGGGGGGGAATCTAGGACCAGAGGGCACAGATAGAGTGGATGCGGAGAGGATGTTCCCAATGGTGGGGGCGTCGAGGACCAGAGGACAGAGATAGAGTGGATGTGGGGAGGATGTTTACTCTGGTGGGGGAGTCGAAGACCAGGGGACACAGATAGAGTGGATGTGGAGAGGATGTTTCCTGTAGTGGGGGAGTCTAGGAACAGAGGACACAGATAGAGTGGATGTAGAGAGGATGTTTCCTATGGTGGGGCAGTCTAGGACCAGAGGACACAGATAGAGTGGATGTGGAGAGGATGTTTCCTGTAGGAGGGGAATCTAGGACCAGAGGGCACAGATAGAGTGGATGCGGAGAGGATGTTCCCAATGGTGGGGGCGTCGAGGACCAGAGGACAGAGATAGAGTGGATGTGGGGAGGATGTTTCCTATGGTGGGGCAGTCTAGGACCAGAGCACACAGATGGAGTGGATGTGGAGAGGATGTTTCCTATAGTGGGGCAGTTTAGGACCAGAGGACACAGATAGAGTGGATGTAGAGAGGATGTTTCCTATGGTGGGGCAGTCTAGGACCAGAGGACACAGATAGAGTGGATGTGGAGAGGATGTTTCCTGTAGTGGGGGAATCTAGGACCAGAGGGCACAGATAGAGTGGATGCGGAGAGGATGTTCCCAATGGTGGGGGAGTCGAGGACCAGAGGACAGAGATAGAGTGGATGTGGGGAGGATGTTTACTCTGGTGGGGGAGTCGAAGACCAGGGGACACAGATAGAGTGGATGTTGAGAGGATGTTTCCTGTAGTGGGGGAGTCTAGGAACACATATAGAGTTGATGTGGAGAAGATGTTTCCTGTAGTGGGGCAGTCTAGGACCAGAGGACACAGATAGAGTGGATATGGAGAGGATGTTTCCTATAGTGGGGCAGTTTAGGACCAGAGGACACAGATAGAGTGGATGTAGAGAGGATGTTTCCTATGGTGGGGCAGTCTAGGACCAGAGGACACAGATAGAGTGGATGTGGAGAGGATGTTTCCTGTAGGGGGGGAATCTAGGACCAGAGGGCACAGATAGAGTGGATGCGGAGAGGATGTTCCCAATGGTGGGGGAGTCGAGGACCAGAGGACAGAGATAGAGTGGATGTGGGGAGGATGTTTACTCTGGTGGGGGAGTCGAAGACCAGGGGACACAGATAGAGTGGATGTGGAGAGGATGTTTCCTGTAGTGGGGGAGTCTAGGAACACAGATAGAGTTGATGTGGAGAAGATGTTTCCTGTAGTGGGGCAGTCTAGGACCAGAGGACACAGATAGAGTGGATATGGAGAGGATGTTTCCTGTAGTGGGGGTGTCTAGGACCAGAGGAAACAGATAGAGGGGATGTGGAGAGGATGTTTCCTATGGTGGGGGAGTCTAGGACCAGAGGACACAGATAGAGTGGATGTGGAGAGGATGTTTCCAATGGTGGGGGAGTCGAGGACCAGAGGACACAGATAGAGTGGATGTGGAGAGGATGTTTCCAATGGTGGGGGAGACTAGGACCAGAGGACAGAGATAGAGTGGATGTGGAGAGGATATTTCCTCTGGTGGGGGAGTCGAAGACCAGAGGACACAGATAGAGTGGATGTGGAGAGAATGTTTCCAACAGTCGGGGAGTCTAGGACCAGTGGGCACAGATAGAGTGGATGTGGAGAGCATGTTTCCTATAGTGGGGGAGTCTAGGACCACAGGACACAAATAGAGTGGATGTGGAGTGGATGTTTCCTCTGGTGGGGGAGTCGAGGACCAGTGGGCACAGATAGAGTGGATGTGGAGTGGGTGTTTCCTCTGGTGGGGGAGTCGAAGACCAGAGGACACAGATAGAGTGATGTGGAGAGGATGTTTCCTATGGTGGGGGAGTCTAGGACTAGAGGATACAGATAGAGTGGATGTGGAGCGGATGTTTCCTGTAGTGGGGGTGTTTAGGACCAGAGGACACTGATAGAGTGGATGTGGAGAGGATGTTTCCTATAGTGGGGGTGTCTATGACCAGAGGACACAGATCGAGTGGATGTGGAGAGGATGTTTCCTATGGTGGGTCAGTCTGGGACCAGAGGACACAGATAGAGTGGATGTGGAGAGGACGTTTCCTGTAGTGGGGGAGTCTAGGAACAGAGGACAGACATAGAGTTGATGTGGAGAGCATGTTTCCTATAGTGGGGCAGTCTAGGACCAGAGGACACAGATAGAGTGGATGTGGAGAGGATGTATCCAATAGTGGGGGAGTCGAGGACCAGAGGACACAGATAGAGTGGATGTGGAGAGGATATTTCCTACAGTGAGGCAGTCTAGGACCAGAGGGCACAGAGAGAGTGGATGTGGAGTGGATGTTTCCTATACTGGGAGAGTCTAGGACCAGATGTCACAGATACAGTGGATGTGGAGAGGATGTTTCCTATACTGGGGCAGTCTAGGACCAGAGGGCACAGATAGAGTGGATGTGGAGAGCATGTTTCCTATATTGGGGGAGTCTGGGACCAGAGGACGCAGATAGAGTGGAAGAGGAGAGGAGGTTTCCTCTGGTGGGGGAGTCGAGGACCAGAGGACACAGATAGAGTGGATGTGGAGAGGATGTTTCCTATAGTGGGGCAGTTTAGGACCAGAGGACACAGATAGAGTGGATGTGGAGAGGATGTTTCCTATTGTGGGGGAGTCTAGAACCGGAGGACAGAGACAGAGTGGATGTGGAGTGGATGTTTCCTACATTAGGGGAGTCTAGGACCAGAGGACACAGATAAAGTGGATGTCGAGAGGTTGTTTCCTACGGTGTGGGAGTCTGAGACCAGAGGACACAGATGGTGAGGATGTGGAAAGGATGTTTCCTATAGTGATGGATTCTAGGACCAGAGGTCACAGATACAGTGCATGTGGAGAGGACATTTCCTACAGTGGGGTAGTCTAGGACCAGAGGACACAGATAGAGTGGATATGGAGAGGATGTTTCCTATGGTGGGGGAGTCTAGGACCAGAGAAGACAGATAGACTGGATGGTTAGAGGATGTTTCCAATGGTGGGGGAGTCGAGGACCAGAGGACACAGATAGAGTGGATGTGGAGAGGATATTTCCTCTGGTGGGGGAGTCGAAGACCAGAGGACACAGATAGAGTGGATGTGGAGAGGATGTTTCCAATGGTGGGGGAGACTAGGACCAGAGGACACAGATAGAGTGGATGTGGAGAGGATATTTCCTCTGGTGGGGCAGTCGAAGACCAGAGGACACAGATAGAGTGGATGTGGAGAGGATGTTTCCTATGGTGGGGCAGTCTAGGACGAGAGGATACAGATAGAGTGGATGTGGAGAGGATGTTTCCTGTAGTGGCGGTGTCTAGGACCAGAGGACACTGATAGAGTGCATGTGGAGAGGATGTTTCCAACAGTGGGGGGGGTCTAGGACCAGTGGGCACAGATAGAGTGGATGTGGAGAGCATGTTTCCTATAGTGGGGGTGTCTATGTCCAGAGGACACAGATCGAGTGGATGTGGAGAAGATGTTTCCTATGGTGGGACAGTCTGGGACCAGAGGACACAGATAGAGTGGATGTGGAGAGGATGTTTCCTATAGTGGGGCAGTTTAGGACCAGAGTACACAGATAGAGTGGATGTAGAGAGGATGTTTCCTATGGTGGGGCAGTCTAGGACCAGAGGACACAGATAGAGTGGATGTGGAGAGGATGTTTCCTATGGTGGGGCAGTCTAGGACCACAGCACACAGATAGAGTGGATGTGGAGAGGATGTTTCCTATAGTGGGGCAGTTTAGGACCAGAGGACACAGATGGAGTGGATGTAGAGAGGATGTTTCCTATGGTGGGGCAGTCTAGGACCAGAGGACACAGATAGAGTGGATGTGGAGAGGATGTTTCCTGTAGGGGGGGAATCTAGGACCAGAGGGCACAGATAGAGTGGATGCGGAGAGGATGTTCCCAATGGTGGGGGCGTCGAGGACCAGAGGACAGAGATAGAGTGGATGTGGGGAGGATGTTTACTCTGGTGGGGGAGTCGAAGACCAGGGGACACAGATAGAGTGGATGTGGAGAGGATGTTTCCTGTAGTGGGGGAGTCTAGGAACAGAGGACACAGATAGAGTGGATGTAGAGAGGATGTTTCCTATGGTGGGGCAGTCTAGGACCAGAGGACACAGATAGAGTGGATGTGGAGAGGATGTTTCCTGTAGGGGGGGAATCTAGGACCAGAGGGCACAGATAGAGTGGATGCGGAGAGGATGTTCCCAATGGTGGGGGCGTCGAGGACCAGAGGACAGAGATAGAGTGGATGTGGGGAGGATGTTTCCTATGGTGGGGCAGTCTAGGACCAGAGCACACAGATGGAGTGGATGTGGAGAGGATGTTTCCTATAGTGGGGCAGTTTAGGACCAGAGGACACAGATAGAGTGGATGTAGAGAGGATGTTTCCTATGGTGGGGCAGTCTAGGACCAGAGGACACAGATAGAGTGGATGTGGAGAGGATGTTTCCTGTAGTGGGGGAATCTAGGACCAGAGGGCACAGATAGAGTGGATGCGGAGAGGATGTTCCCAATGGTGGGGGAGTCGAGGACCAGAGGACAGAGATAGAGTGGATGTGGGGAGGATGTTTACTCTGGTGGGGGAGTCGAAGACCAGGGGACACAGATAGAGTGGATGTGGAGAGGATGTTTCCTGTAGTGGGGGAGTCTAGGAACACAGATAGAGTTGATGTGGAGATGTTTCCTGTAGTGGGGCAGTCTAGGACCAGAGGACACAGATAGAGTGGATATGGAGAGGATGTTTCCTGTAGTGGGGGTGTCTAGGACCAGAGGAAACAGATAGAGGGGATGTGGAGAGGATGTTTCCTATGGTGGGGGAGTCTAGGACCAGAGGACACAGATAGAGTGGATGTGGAGAGGATGTTTCCAATGGTGGGGGAGTCGAGGACCAGAGGACACAGATAGAGTGGATGTGGAGAGGATGTTTCCAATGGTGGGGGAGACTAGGACCAGAGGACAGAGATAGAGTGGATGTGGAGAGGATATTTCCTCTGGTGGGGGAGTCGAAGACCAGAGGACACAGATAGAGTGGATGTGGAGAGAATGTTTCCAACAGTGGGGGAGTCTAGGACCAGTGGGCACAGATAGAGTGGATGTGGAGAGCATGTTTCCTATAGTGGGGGAGTCTAGGACCACAGGACACAAATAGAGTGGATGTGGAGAGGATGTTTCCTCTGGTGGGGGAGTCGAGGACCAGTGGGCACAGATAGAGTGGATGTGGAGTGGATGTTTCCTCTGGTGGGGGAGTCGAAGACCAGAGGACACAGATAGAGTGATGTGGAGAGGATGTTTCCTATGGTGGGGGAGTCTAGGACTAGAGGATACAGATAGAGTGGATGTGGAGCGGATGTTTCCTGTAGTGGGGGTGTTTAGGACCAGAGGACACTGATAGAGTGGATGTTGAGAGGATGTTTCCTATAGTGGGTGTGTCTATGACCAGAGGACACAGATCGAGTGGATGTGGAGAGGATGTTTCCTATGGTGGGTCAGTCTGGGACCAGAGGACACAGATAGAGTGGATGTGGAGAGGACGTTTCCTGTAGTGGGGGAGTCTAGGAACAGAGGACAGACATAGAGTTGATGTGGAGAGCATGTTTCCTATAGTGGGGCAGTCTAGGACCAGAGGACACAGATAGAGTGGATGTGGAGAGGATGTATCCAATAGTGGGGGAGTCGAGGACCAGAGGACACAGATAGAGTGGATGTGGAGAGGATATTTCCTACAGTGAGGCAGTCTAGGACCAGAGGGCACAGAGAGAGTGGATGTGGAGTGGATGTTTCCTATACTGGGAGAGTCTAGGACCAGATGTCACAGATACAGTGGATGTGGAGAGGATGTTTCCTATACTGGGGCAGTCTAGGACCAGAGGGCACAGATAGAGTGGATGTGGAGAGCATGTTTCCTATATTGGGGGAGTCTGGGACCAGAGGACGCAGATAGAGTGGAAGAGGAGAGGAGGTTTCCTCTGGTGGGGGAGTCGAGGACCAGAGGACACAGATAGAGTGGATGTGGAGAGGATGTTTCCTATAGTGGGGCAGTTTAGGACCAGAGGACACAGATAGAGTGGATGTGGAGAGGATGTTTCCTATTGTGGGGGAGTCTAGGACCGGAGGACAGAGACAGAGTGGATGTGGAGTGGATGTTTCCTACATTAGGGGAGTCTAGGACCAGAGGACACAGATAAAGTGGATGTCGAGAGGTTGTTTCCTACGGTGTGGGAGTCTGAGACCAGAGGACACAGATGGTGAGGATGTGGAAAGGATGTTTCCTATAGTGATGGATTCTAGGACCAGAGGTCACAGATACAGTGCATGTGGAGAGGACATTTCCTACAGTGGGGTAGTCTAGGACCAGAGGACACAGATAGAGTGGATATGGAGAGGATGTTTCCTATGGTGGGGGAGTCTAGGACCAGAGAAGACAGATAGACTGGATGGTTAGAGGATGTTTCCAATGGTGGGGGAGTCGAGGACCAGAGGACACAGATAGAGTGGATGTGGAGAGGATATTTCCTCTGGTGGGGGAGTCGAAGACCAGAGGACACAGATAGAGTGGATGTGGAGAGGATGTTTCCAATGGTGGGGGAGACTAGGACCAGAGGACACAGATAGAGTGGATGTGGAGAGGATATTTCCTCTGGTGGGGCAGTCGAAGACCAGAGGACACAGATAGAGTGGATGTGGAGAGGATGTTTCCTATGGTGGGGGAGTCTAGGACGAGAGGATACAGATAGAGTGGATGTGGAGAGGATGTTTCCTGTAGTGGCGGTGTCTAGGACCAGAGGACACTGATAGAGTGCATGTGGAGAGGATGTTTCCAACAGTGGGGGGGTCTAGGACCAGTGGGCACAGATAGAGTGGATGTGGAGAGCATGTTTCCTATAGTGGGGGTGTCTATGTCCAGAGGACACAGATCGAGTGGATGTGGAGAGGATGTTTCCTATGGTGGGTCAGTCTGGGACCAGAGGACACAGATAGAGTGGATGTGGAGAGGATGTTTCCTATAGTGGGGCAGTTTAGGACCAGAGTACACAGATAGAGTGGATGTAGAGAGGATGTTTCCTATGGTGGGGCAGTCTAGGACCAGAGGACACAGATAGAGTGGATGTGGAGAGGATGTTTCCTATGGTGGGGCAGTCTAGGACCACAGCACACAGATAGAGTGGATGTGGAGAGGATGTTTCCTATAGTGGGGCAGTTTAGGACCAGAGGACACAGATAGAGTGGATGTAGAGAGGATGTTTCCTATGGTGGGGCAGTCTAGGACCAGAGGACACAGATAGAGTGGATGTGGAGAGGATGTTTCCTGTAGGGGGGGAATCTAGGACCAGAGGGCACAGATAGAGTGGATGCGGAGAGGATGTTCCCAATGGTGGGGGCGTCGAGGACCAGAGGACAGAGATAGAGTGGATGTGGGGAGGATGTTTACTCTGGTGGGGGAGTCGAAGACCGGGGGACACAGATAGAGTGGATGTGGAGAGGATGTTTCCTGTAGTGGGGGAGTCTAGGAACAGAGGACACAGATAGAGTTGATGTGGAGAAGATGTTTCCTGTAGTGGGGCAGTCTAGGACCAGAGGACACAGATAGAGTGGATATGGAGAGGATGTTTCCTGTAGTGGGGGTGTCTAGGACCAGAGGAAACAGATAGAGGGGATGTGGAGAGGATGTTTCCTATGGTGGGGGAGTCTAGGACCAGAGGACACAGATAGAGTGGATGTGGAGAGGATGTTTCCAATGGTGGGGGAGTCGAGGACCAGAGGACACAGATAGAGTGGATGTGGAGAGGATGTTTCCAATGGTGGGGGAGACTAGGACCAGAGGACAGAGATAGAGTGGATGTGGAGAGGATATTTCCTCTGGTGGGGGAGACGAAGACCAGAGGACACAGATAGAGTGGATGTGGAGAGAATGTTTCCAACAGTGGGGGAGTCTAGGACCAGTGGGCACAGATAGAGTGGATGTGGAGAGCATGTTTCCTATAGTGGGGGAGTCTAGGACCACAGGACACAAATAGAGTGGATGTGGAGAGGATGTTTCCTCTGGTGGGGGAGTCGAGGACCAGTGGGCACAGATAGAGTGGATGTGGAGTGGATGTTTCCTCTGGTGGGGGAGTCGAAGACCAGAGGACACAGATAGAGTGATGTGGAGAGGATGTTTCCTATGGTGGGGGAGTCTAGGACTAGAGGATACAGATAGAGTGGATGTGGAGCGGATGTTTCCTGTAGTGGGGGTGTTTAGGACCAGAGGACACTGATAGAGTGGATGTTGAGAGGATGTTTCCTATAGTGGGGGTGTCTATGACCAGAGGACACAGATCGAGTGGATGTGGAGAGGATGTTTCCTATGGTGGGTCAGTCTGGGACCAGAGGACACAGATAGAGTGGATGTGGAGAGGACGTTTCCTGTAGTGGGGGAGTCTAGGAACAGAGGACAGACATAGAGTTGATGTGGAGAGCATGTTTCCTATAGTGGGGCAGTCTAGGACCAGAGGACACAGATAGAGTGGATGTGGAGAGGATGTATCCAATAGTGGGGGAGTCGAGGACCAGAGGACACAGATAGAGTGGATGTGGAGAGGATATTTCCTACAGTGAGGCAGTCTAGGACCAGAGGGCACAGAGAGAGTGGATGTGGAGTGGATGTTTCCTATACTGGGAGAGTCTAGGACCAGATGTCACAGATACAGTGGATGTGGAGAGGATGTTTCCTATACTGGGGCAGTCTAGGACCAGAGGGCACAGATAGAGTGGATGTGGAGAGCATGTTTCCTATATTGGGGGAGTCTGGGACCAGAGGACGCAGATAGAGTGGAAGAGGAGAGGAGGTTTCCTCTGGTGGGGGAGTCGAGGACCAGAGGACACAGATAGAGTGGATGTGGAGAGGATGTTTCCTATAGTGGGGCAGTTTAGGACCAGAGGACACAGATAGAGTGGATGTGGAGAGGATGTTTCCTATTGTGGGGGAGTCTAGGACCGGAGGACAGAGACAGAGTGGATGTGGAGTGGATGTTTCCTACATTAGGGGAGTCTAGGACCAGAGGACACAGATAAAGTGGATGTCGAGAGGTTGTTTCCTACGGTGTGGGAGTCTGAGACCAGAGGACACAGATGGTGAGGATGTGGAAAGGATGTTTCCTATAGTGATGGATTCTAGGACCAGAGGTCACAGATACAGTGCATGTGGAGAGGACATTTCCTACAGTGGGGTAGTCTAGGACCAGAGGACACAGATAGAGTGGATATGGAGAGGATGTTTCCTATGGTGGGGGAGTCTAGGACCAGAGAAGACAGATAGACTGGATGGTTAGAGGATGTTTCCAATGGTGGGGGAGTCGAGGACCAGAGGACACAGATAGAGTGGATGTGGAGAGGATATTTCCTCTGGTGGGGGAGTCGAAGACCAGAGGACACAGATAGAGTGGATGTGGAGAGGATGTTTCCAATGGTGGGGGAGACTAGGACCAGAGGACACAGATAGAGTGGATGTGGAGAGGATATTTCCTCTGGTGGGGCAGTCGAAGACCAGAGGACACAGATAGAGTGGATGTGGAGAGGATGTTTCCTATGGTGGGGGAGTCTAGGACGAGAGGATACAGATAGAGTGGATGTGGAGAGGATGTTTCCTGTAGTGGCGGTGTCTAGGACCAGAGGACACTGATAGAGTTCATGTGGAGAGGATGTTTCCAACAGTGGGGGGGTCTAGGACCAGTGGGCACAGATAGAGTGGATGTGGAGAGCATGTTTCCTATAGTGGGGGTGTCTATGTCCAGAGGACACAGATCGAGTGGATGTGGAGAGGATGTTTCCTATGGTGGGTCAGTCTGGGACCAGAGGACACAGATAGAGTGGATGTGGAGAGGATGTTTCCTATAGTGGGGCAGTTTAGGACCAGAGTACACAGATAGAGTGGATGCAGAGAGGATGTTTCCTATGGTGGGGCAGTCTAGGACCAGAGGACACAGATAGAGTGGATGTGGAGAGGATGTTTCCTATGGTGGGGCAGTCTAGGACCACAGCACACAGATAGAGTGGATGTGGAGAGGATGTTTCCTATAGTGGGGCAGTTTAGGACCAGAGGACACAGATAGAGTGGATGTAGAGAGGATGTTTCCTATGGTGGGGCAGTCTAGGACCAGAGGACACAGATAGAGTGGATGTGGAGAGGATGTTTCCTGTAGGGGGGGAATCTAGGACCAGAGGGCACAGATAGAGTGGATGCGGAGAGGATGTTCCCAATGGTGGGGGCGTCGAGGACCAGAGGACAGAGATAGAGTGGATGTGGGGAGGATGTTTACTCTGGTGGGGGAGTCGAAGACCAGGGGACACAGATAGAGTGGATGTGGAGAGGATGTTTCCTGTAGTGGGGGAGTCTAGGAACAGAGGACACAGATAGAGTTGATGTGGAGAAGATGTTTCCTGTAGTGGGGCAGTCTAGGACCAGAGGACACAGATAGAGTGGATATGGAGAGGATGTTTCCTGTAGTGGGGGTGTCTAGGACCAGAGGAAACAGATAGAGGGGATGTGGAGAGGATGTTTCCTATGGTGGGGGAGTCGAGGACTAGAGGATACAGATAGAGTGGATGTGGAGCGGATGTTTCCTGTAGTGGGGGAGTCGAGGACCAGAGGACACTGATAGAGTGGATGTGGAGAGGATATTTCCTACAGTGAGGCAGTCTAGGACCAGAGGGCACAGAGAGAGTGGATGTGGAGTGGATGTTTCCTATACTGGGAGAGTCTAGGACCAGATGTCACAGATACAGTGGATGTGGAGAGGATGTTTCCTATACTGGGGCAGTCTAGGACCAGAGGGCACAGATAGAGTGGATGTGGAGAGCATGTTTCCTATATTGGGGGAGTCTGGGACCAGAGGACGCAGATAGAGTGGAAGAGGAGAGGAGGTTTCCTCTGGTGGGGGAGTCGAGGACCAGAGGACACAGATAGAGTGGATGTGGAGAGGATGTTTCCTATAGTGGGGCAGTTTAGGACCAGAGGACACAGATAGAGTGGATGTGGAGAGGATGTTTCCTATTGTGGGGGAGTCTAGGACCGGAGGACAGAGACAGAGTGGATGTGGAGTGGATGTTTCCTACATTAGGGGAGTCTAGGACCAGAGGACAAAGATAAAGTGGATGTCGAGAGGTTGTTTCCTACGGTGTGGGAGTCTGAGACCAGAGGACACAGATGGTGAGGATGTGGAAAGGATGTTTCCTATAGTGATGGATTCTAGGACCAGAGGTCACAGATACAGTGCATGTGGAGAGGACATTTCCTACAGTGGGGTAGTCTAGGACCAGAGGACACAGATAGAGTGGATATGGAGAGGATGTTTCCTATGGTGGGGGAGTCTAGGACCAGAGAAGACAGATAGACTGGATGGTTAGAGGATGTTTCCAATGGTGGGGGAGTCGAGGACCAGAGGACACAGATAGAGTGGATGTGGAGAGGATATTTCCTCTGGTGGGGGAGTCGAAGACCAGAGGACACAGATAGAGTGGATGTGGAGAGGATGTTTCCAATGGTGGGGGAGACTAGGACCAGAGGACACAGATAGAGTGGATGTGGAGAGGATATTTCCTCTGGTGGGGCAGTCGAAGACCAGAGGACACAGATAGAGTGGATGTGGAGAGGATGTTTCCTATGGTGGGGGAGTCTAGGACGAGAGGATACAGATAGAGTGGATGTGGAGAGGATGTTTCCTGTAGTGGCGGTGTCTAGGACCAGAGGACACTGATAGAGTGCATGTGGAGAGGATGTTTCCAACAGTGGGGGGGTCTAGGACCAGTGGGCACAGATAGAGTGGATGTGGAGAGCATGTTTCCTATAGTGGGGGAGTCTAGGACCACAGGACACAGATAGAGTGGATGTGGAGAGGATGTTTCCTCTGGTGGGGGAGTCGAGGACCAGAGGACACAGATAGAGTGGATGTGGAGAGGATGTTTCCTACATTCGGGGAGTCTAGGACCAGAGGACACAGATAGAGTGGATGTGGAGATGATGTTTCCTATAGTATGGCACTTTAGGACCAGAGGACACAGATAGAGTGGATGTGGAGAGGATGTTTCCTACATTCGGGGAGTCTAGGACCAGAGGACACAGATAGAGTGGATGTGGAGATGATGTTTCCTATAGTATGGCAGTTTAGGACCAGAGGACACAGATAGAGTTGATGTGGAGAGGATGTTTCCTATATTGGGGCAGTCTAGGACCAGAGGACACAGATAGAGTGGATGTGGAGAGGATGTTTCCTATAGTGGGGCAGTTTAGGACCAGAGGACACAGATAGAGTGGATCTGGAGAGGATGTTTCCTATTGTGGGGGAGTCAAGGACCGGAGGACAGAGATAGAGTGGATGTGGAGATGATGTTTCCTGTAGTATGGCAGTCTAGGACCAGAGGACACAGATAGAGTGGATGTGGAGAGGATGTTTCCTGTAGTGGGGGTGTCTAGGACCAGAGGAAACAGATAGAGGGGATGTGGAGAGGATGTTTCCTATGGTGGGGGAGTCGAGGACTAGAGGATACAGATAGAGTGGATGTGGAGAGGATGTTTCCTGTAGTGGGGGTGTCTAGGACCAGAGGAAACAGATAGAGGGGATGTGGAGAGGATGTTTCCTATGGTGGGGGAGTCGAGGACTAGAGGATACAGATAGAGTGGATGTGGAGCGGATGTTTCCTGTAGTGGGGGAGTCGAGGACCAGAGGACACTGATAGAGTGGATGTGGAGAGGATATTTCCTACAGTGAGGCAGTCTAGGACCAGAGGGCACAGAGAGAGTGGATGTGGAGTGGATGTTTCCTATACTGGGAGAGTCTAGGACCAGATGTCACAGATACAGTGGATGTGGAGAGGATGTTTCCTATACTGGGGCAGTCTAGGACCAGAGGGCACAGATAGAGTGGATGTGGAGAGCATGTTTCCTATATTGGGGGAGTCTGGGACCAGAGGACGCAGATAGAGTGGAAGAGGAGAGGAGGTTTCCTCTGGTGGGGGAGTCGAGGACCAGAGGACACAGATAGAGTGGATGTGGAGAGGATGTTTCCTATAGTGGGGCAGTTTAGGACCAGAGGACACAGATAGAGTGGATGTGGAGAGGATGTTTCCTATTGTGGGGGAGTCTAGGACCGGAGGACAGAGACAGAGTGGATGTGGAGTGGATGTTTCCTACATTAGGGGAGTCTAGGACCAGAGGACAAAGATAAAGTGGATGTCGAGAGGTTGTTTCCTACGGTGTGGGAGTCTGAGACCAGAGGACACAGATGGTGAGGATGTGGAAAGGATGTTTCCTATAGTGATGGATTCTAGGACCAGAGGTCACAGATACAGTGCATGTGGAGAGGACATTTCCTACAGTGGGGTAGTCTAGGACCAGAGGACACAGATAGAGTGGATATGGAGAGGATGTTTCCTATGGTGGGGGAGTCTAGGACCAGAGAAGACAGATAGACTGGATGGTTAGAGGATGTTTCCAATGGTGGGGGAGTCGAGGACCAGAGGACACAGATAGAGTGGATGTGGAGAGGATATTTCCTCTGGTGGGGGAGTCGAAGACCAGAGGACACAGATAGAGTGGATGTGGAGAGGATGTTTCCAATGGTGGGGGAGACTAGGACCAGAGGACACAGATAGAGTGGATGTGGAGAGGATATTTCCTCTGGTGGGGCAGTCGAAGACCAGAGGACACAGATAGAGTGGATGTGGAGAGGATGTTTCCTATGGTGGGGGAGTCTAGGACGAGAGGATACAGATAGAGTGGATGTGGAGAGGATGTTTCCTGTAGTGGCGGTGTCTAGGACCAGAGGACACTGATAGAGTGCATGTGGAGAGGATGTTTCCAACAGTGGGGGGGTCTAGGACCAGTGGGCACAGATAGAGTGGATGTGGAGAGCATGTTTCCTATAGTGGGGGAGTCTAGGACCACAGGACACAGATAGAGTGGATGTGGAGAGGATGTTTCCTCTGGTGGGGGAGTCGAGGACCAGAGGACACAGATAGAGTGGATGTGGAGAGGATGTTTCCTACATTCGGGGAGTCTAGGACCAGAGGACACAGATAGAGTGGATGTGGAGATGATGTTTCCTATAGTATGGCACTTTAGGACCAGAGGACACAGATAGAGTGGATGTGGAGAGGATGTTTCCTACATTCGGGGAGTCTAGGACCAGAGGACACAGATAGAGTGGATGTGGAGATGATGTTTCCTATAGTATGGCAGTTTAGGACCAGAGGACACAGATAGAGTTGATGTGGAGAGGATGTTTCCTATATTGGGGCAGTCTAGGACCAGAGGACACAGATAGAGTGGATGTGGAGAGGATGTTTCCTATAGTGGGGCAGTTTAGGACCAGAGGACACAGATAGAGTGGATCTGGAGAGGATGTTTCCTATTGTGGGGGAGTCAAGGACCGGAGGACAGAGATAGAGTGGATGTGGAGATGATGTTTCCTGTAGTATGGCAGTCTAGGACCAGAGGACACAGATAGAGTGGATGTGGAGAGGATGTTTCCTATAGTGTGGGTGTCTATGACTAGAGGACACAGATCGAGTGGATGTGGAGAGGATGTTTCCTATGGTGGGGGAGTTGAGGACCAGAGGACAGAGATAGAGTGGATGTGGAGAGGATGTTTCCTCTGGTGGGGGAGTCGAAGACCAGAGGACACAGATAGAGTGATGTGGAGAGGATGTTTCCTATGGTGGGGGAGTCTAGGACTAGAGGATACAGATAGAGTGGATGTGGAGAGGATATTTCCTCTGGTGGGGGAGTCGAAGACCAGAGGACACAGATAGAGTGGATGTGGAGAGGATGTTTCCAATGGTGGGGGAGACTAGGACCAGAGGACAGAGATAGAGTGGATGTGGAGAGGATATTTCCTCTGGTGGGGGAGTCGAAGACCAGAGGACACAGATAGAGCTGATGTGGAGAGGATGTTTCCAACAGTGGGGGAGTCTAGGACCAGAGGACACAGATAGAGTGGATGTGGAGAGGATGTTTCCTATAGTGGGGGTGTCTATGACTAGAGGACACAGATCGAGTGGATGTGGAGAGGATGTTTCCTATGGTGGGGGAGTTGAGGACCAGAGGACAGAGATAGAGTGGATGTGGAGAGGATGTTTCCTCTGGTGGGGGAGTCGAAGACCAGAGGACACAGATAGAGTGATGTGGAGAGGATGTTTCCTATGGTGGGGGAGTCTAGGACTAGAGGATACAGATAGAGTGGATGTGGAGAGGATGTTTCCTATAGTCGGGGTGTCTATGACTGGAGGACACAGATCGAGTGGATGTGGAGAGGATGTTTCCTATGGTGGGGGAGTTGAGGACCAGAGGACAGAGATAGAGTGGATGTGGAGAGGATGTTTCCTATAGTGGGGGTGTCTATGACCAGAGAACACAGATCGAGTGGATGTCGAGAGGATGTTTCCTATGGTGGGTCAGTCTGGGACCAGACGACACAGATAGAGTGGATGTGGAGAGGATATTTCCTACAGTGAGGCAGTCTAGGACCAGAGGACACAGATAGAGTAGATTTGGAGAGGATGTTTCCTATCGTGGGGCACTCTAGGACCAGAGGGCACAGACAGAGTGGATTGGAGAGGATGTTTCCTATAGCGGGGGAGTCTACACCGGAGGACACAGATAGAGTGGATGTGGAGTGGATGTTTCCTGTAGTGGGAGAGTCTAGGACCAGAGGTCACAGATACAGTGGATGTGGAGAGGATGTTTCCTATAGTGGGGGAATCTAGGACCAGTGGGCACAGATAGAGTGGATGTGGAGAGCATGTTTCCTATAGTGGGGGAGTCTAGGACCTGAGGACACAGATAGAGTGGAAGAGGAGTGGAGGTTTCCTCTGGTGGGGGAGTTGAGGACCAGAGGACACCGATAGAGTGTATGTGGAGAGGATGTTTCCTATAGTGGGGCAGTTTAGGACCTGAGGACACAGATAGAGTGGATGTAGAAAGGATGTTTCCTATGGTGGGGCAGTCTAGGACCAGAGGACACAGACAGAGTGGATGTGGAGAGGATGTTTCCAATGGTGGGGGATTCTAGGACCAGAGGACACAGATAGAGTGGATGTGGAGAGGATGTTTCCTCTGGTGGGGGAGTAAAGGACCAGACGACACAGATAGAATGGATGTGGAGAGGATATTTCGCTATAGTGGGGTAGTCTAGGACCAGAGGACACAGATAGAGTGGATGTAGAGAGGATGTTTCCTGTAGTGGGGGAATCTAGGACCAGAGGGCACAGATAGAGTGGATGTGGAGAGGATGTTTCCTATAGTGGGGGAGTCTAGGACCAGAGGACACAGATAGAGTGGATGTGGAGAGGATATTTCGCTATAGTGGGGTAGTCTAGGACCAGAGGACACAGATAGAGTGGATGTAGAGAGGATGTTTCCTGTAGTGGGGGAATCTAGGACCAGAGGGCACAGATAGAGTGGATGTTGAGAGGATGTTTCCTATAGTGGGGGAGTCTAGGACCAGAGGACACAGATAGAGTGGATGTGGAGAGGATATTTCCTACAGTGGGGCAGTCTAGGACCAGAGGACACAGATAGAGTGGATGTGGAGAGGATGTTTCCTATAGTGGGGGAGTCTAGGACCAGAGCACACAGATAGAGTGGATCTGGAGAGGATGTTTCCTATAGTGGGGCAGTCTAGGACCAGAGGACACAGATAGAGTGGATGTGGAGAGGATGTTTCCTGTAGTGGGGGAATCTAGGACCAGAGGGCACAGATAGAGTGGATGTGGAGAGGATGTTTCCTGTAGTGGGGGAGTCTAGGACCAGAGGACACAGATAGAGTGGATGTGGAGAGGATATTTCGCTATAGTGGGGCAGTCTAGGACCAGAGGACACAGATAGACTGAATGTGCAGAGGATGTTCCCAATGGTGGGGGCGTCGAGGACCAGAGGGCACAGATAGAGTGGAAGTGGAGAGGATATTTCCTATAGTGGGGCAGTCTGGGACCAGAGGACACAGATAGAGTGGATGAGGAGAGGATGTTTCGTATAGTGGGGGTGTCTATGACCAGAGGACACAGATCGAGTGGATGTGGAGAGGATGTTTCCTATGGTGGGTCATTTTGGGACCAGAGGACACAGATAGAATGGATGTGGAGAGGATGTTTCCTATAGTGGGGCACTCTAGGACCAGAGGGCACAGATAGAGTGGATTGGAGAGGAAGGTTCCTATGGTGGGGCAGTCTAGGAACAGAGTACACAGATAGATTGGATGACGAGAGGATGTTTCCTATGGTGGGGGAGTCTAGGACCAGAGGACACAGACAGAGTGCATGTGGAGAGGTTGTTTCCTACGGTGGGGGAGTCTATGACCAGAGGTCACAGATACAGTGGATGTGGAGAGGATATTTCCTACAGTGGGCCAGTCTAGGACCAGAGGACACAGATAGAGTGGATGTGGAGAGGATGTTTCCTATAGTGGGGGAGTCTAGCACCAGAGCACACAGATAGAGTGGATCTGGAGAGGATGTTTCCTATAGTGGGGCAGTCTAGGACCAGAGGACACAGATAGAGTGGATGTGGAGAGGATGTTTCCTATAGTGGGGCAGTCTAGGAACAGGGGACACAGATAGAGTGGATCTGGAGAGGATGTTTCCGATAGTGGGGGAGTCTAGGAACAGAGGACACAAATAGAGTGGCTGTGGAGAGAATGTTTCCTACAGTGGGGCATTCTAGGTCCAGAGGACACAGATAGAGTAGATGTGGAGAAGATGTTTCCTATAGTGGGGCACTCTAGGACCAGAGGGCACAGATAGAGTGGATGTGGAGAGGATGTTTCCTACAGTGGGGGAGTATAGGTCCAGAGGGCATAGATAGAGTGGATGTGGAGAGGATGTTTCCTGCAGTGGGGGAATCTAGGACCAGAGGACACAGATAGAGTGGGTGTGCAGAGGACGTTTCCTCTGGTGGGGGAGTTGAGGACCAGACGACACAGATAGAGTGGATGTGGGGAGGATATTTCGCTATAGTGGGGCAGTCTAGGACCAGAGGACACTGATAGAGTGCATGTGGAGAGGATGTTTCGTATAGTGGGGGTGTCTATGACCAGAGGACACAGATCGTGTGGATGTGGAGAGGATGTTTCCTACGGTGGGTCAGTCTAACACCAGAGGACACAGATAGAGTGGAAGTGGAGAGGATATTTCCTACAGTTGGGCAGTCTAGGACCAGAGGACACAGATAGAGTGGAAGTGGAGAGGATGTTTCCTCTGGTGGGGGAGTCAAGGACCAGAGGACAGAGTTAGAGTGGAAGTGGAGAGGATGTTTCCTCTGGTGGGGCAGCCTAGGACCAGAGGACACAGACAGAGTGCATGTGGAGAGGTTGTTTCCTACGGTGGGGGAGTCTAGGACCAGAGGTCACAGATACAGTGGATGTGGAGAGGATATTTCCTACAGTGGGGCAGTCTAGGACCAGAGGACACAGATAGAGTGGATGTGGAGAGGATGTTTCCTATAGTGGGGGAGTCTAGGACCAGAGCACACAGATAGAGTGGATCTGGAGAGGATGTTTCCTATAGTGGGGCAGTCTAGGACCAGAGGACACAGATAGAGTGGATGTGGAGAGGATGTTTCCTATAGTGGGGCAGTCTAGGAACAGGGGACACAGATAGAGTGGATCTGGAGAGGATGTTTCCGATAGTGGGGGAGTCTAGGACCAGAGGACACAAATAGAGTGGGTGTGGAGAGGATGTTTCCTACAGTGGGGCATTCTAGGACCAGAGGACACAGATAGAGTAGATGTGGAGAGGATGTTTCCTATAGTGGGGCACTCTAGGACCAGAGGGCACAGATAGAGTGGATGTGGAGAGGATGTTTCCTACAGTGGGGGAGTATAGGTCCAGAGGGCATAGATAGAGTGGATGTGGAGAGGATGTTTCCTGCAGTGGGGCAGTCTAGGACCAGAGGGCACAGATAGAGTGGATGTGGAGAGGATGTTTCCTATGGAGGGGGAGTCTAGGACCAGAGGACACAGATAGAGTGGATGTGCAGAGGATGTTTCCTATGGTGGGGGAGTCTAGGACCGGAGGACACAGATAGAGTGGATGTGGAGAGGATGTTTCCTATATTGGGGGAGTCTATGATCAGAGGACACAGATAGAGTGGAAGTGGAGGGGATGTTTCCTATGGTGGGGGATTCTAGGACCAGAGGACACAGATAGAGTGGATGTGGAGAGGATGTTTCCTATGGTGGGGGATTCTAGGACCAGAGGACACAGATAGAGTGGATGTGGAGAGGATGTTTCCTATAGTGGGGGAGTCTAGGACCAGAGGACACAGATAGAGTGGATGTGGAGAGGATATTTCGCTATAGTGGGGCAGTCTAGGACCAGAGGACACAGATAGAGTGGATGTGCAGAGGATGTTCCCAATGGTGGAGGCGTCGAGGAACAGAGGGCACAGATAGAGTGGAAGTGGAGAGGATATTTCCTATAGTGGGGCAGTCTGGGACCAGAGGACACAGATAGAGTGGATGAGGAGAGGATGTTTCCTATAGTGGGGGTGTCTATGACCAGAGGACACAGATCGAGTGGATGTGGAGAGGATGTTTCCTATGGTGGGTCAGTTTGGGACCAGAGGACACAGATAGAGTGGATGTGGAGAGGATGTTTCCTATAGTGGGGCACTCTAGGACCAGAGGGCACAGATAGAGTGGATTGGAGAGGAAGGTTCCTATAGTGGGGCAGTCTAGGAACAGGGGACACAGATAGAGTGGATCTGGAGAGGATGTTTCCGATAGTGGGGGAGTCTAGGAACAGAGGACACAAATAGAGTGGCTGTGGAGAGGATGTTTCCTACAGTGGGGCATTCTAGGACCAGAGGACACAGATAGAGTAGATGTGGAGAGGATGTTTCCTATAGTGGGGCACTCTAGGACCACAGGGCACAGATAGAGTGGATGTGGAGAAAATGTTTCCTACAGTGGGGGAGTATAGGTCCAGAGGGCATAGATAGAGTGGATGTGGAGAGGATGTTTCCTGCAGTGGGGGGAATCTAGGACCAGAGGACACAGATAGAGTGGGTGTGGAGAGGACGTTTCCTCTGGTGGGGGATTCGAGGACCAGACGACACAGATCGAGTGGATGTGGAGAGGATGTTTCCTATGGTGGGTCAGTCTGGGACCAGAGGACACAGATAGAGTGGATGTGGAGAGGACGTTTCCTACAGTGGGGGAGTATAGGTACAGAGGGCATAGATAGAGTGGATGTGGAGAGGATGTTTCCTGCAGTGGGGGAATCTAGGACCAGAGGACACAGATAGAGTGGGTGTGGAGAGGACGTTTCCTCTGGTGGGGGAGTCGAGGACCAGACGACACAGATCGAGTGGATGTGGAGAGGATGTTTCCTATGGTGGGTCAGTCTGGGACCAGAGGACACAGATAGAGTGGGTGTGGAGAGGACGTTTCCTCTGGTGGGGGAGTCGAGGACCAGACGACACAGATAGAGTGGATGTGGGGAGGATATTTCGCTATAGTGGGGCAGTCTAGGACCAGAGGACACAGATAGAGTGGATGTGGAGAGGATGTTTCCTGTAGTGGCGGTGTCTAGGACCAGAGGACACTGATAGAGTGCATGTGGAGAGGATGTTTCGTATAGTGGGGGTGTCTATGACCAGAGGACACAGATAGAGTGGAAGTGGAGAGGATGTTTCCTCTGGTGGGGGAGTCAAGGACCAGAGGACAGAGTTAGAGTGGAAGTGGAGAGGATGTTTCCTCTGGTGGGGCAGCCTAGGACCAGAGGACACAGACAGAGTGCATGTGGAGAGGTTGTTTCCTACGGTGGGGGAGTCTAGGACCAGAGGTCACAGATACAGTGGATGTGGAGAGGATATTTCCTACAGTGGGGCAGTCTAGGACCAGAGGACACAGATAGAGTGGATGTGGAGAGGATGTTTCCTATAGTGGGGGAGTCTAGGACCAGAGCACACAGATAGAGTGGATCTGGAGAGGATGTTTCCTATAGTGGGGCAGTCTAGGAACAGGGGACACAGATAGAGTGGATCTGGAGAGGATGTTTCCGATAGTGGGGGAGTCTAGGACCAGAGGACACAAATAGAGTGGGTGTGGAGAGGATGTTTCCTACAGTGGGGCATTCTAGGACCAGAGGACACAGATAGAGTAGATGTGGAGAGGATGTTTCCTATAGTGGGGCACTCTAGGACCAGAGGGCACAGATAGAGTGGATGTGGAGAGGATGTTTCCTATAGTGGGGCAGTCTAGGACCAGAGGGCACAGATAGAGTGGATGTGGAGAGGATGTTTCCTATGGAGGGGGAGTCTAGGACCAGAGGACACAGATAGAGTGGATGTGCAGAGGATGTTTCCTATGGTGGGGGAGTCTAGGACCGGAGGACACAGATAGAGTGGATGTGGAGAGGATGTTTCCTATATTGGGGGAGTCTATGATCAGAGGACACAGATAGAGTGGATGTGGAGGGGATGTTTCCTATGGTGGGGGATTCTAGGACCAGAGGACACAGATAGAGTGGATGTGGAGAGGATGTTTCCTATGGTGGGGGATTCTAGGACCAGAGGACACAGATAGAGTGGATGTGGAGAGGATGTTTCCTATAGTGGGGGAGTCTAGGATCAGAGGACACAGATAGAGTGGATGTGGAGAGGATATTTCGCTATAGTGGGGCAGTCTAGGACCAGAGGACACAGATAGAGTGGATGTGCAGAGGATGTTCCCAATGGTGGAGGCGTCGAGGACCAGAGGGCACAGATAGAGTGGAAGTGGAGAGGATATTTCCTATAGTGGGGCAGTCTGGGACCAGAGGACACAGATAGAGTGGATGAGGAGAGGATGTTTCCTATAGTGGGGGTGTCTATGACCAGAGGACACAGATCGAGTGGATGTGGAGAGGATGTTTCCTATGGTGGGTCAGTTTGGGACCAGAGGACACAGATAGAGTGGATGTGGAGAGGATGTTTCCTATAGTGGGGCACTCTAGGACCAGAGGGCACAGATAGAGTGGATTGGAGAGGAAGGTTCCTATAGTGGGGCAGTCTAGGAACAGGGGACACAGATAGAGTGGATCTGGAGAGGATGTTTCCGATAGTGGGGGAGTCTAGGAACAGAGGACACAAATAGAGTGGCTGTGGAGAGGATGTTTCCTACAGTGGGGCATTCTAGGACCAGAGGACACAGATAGAGTAGATGTGGAGAGGATGTTTCCTATAGTGGGGCACTCTAGGACCACAGGGCACAGATAGAGTGGATGTGGAGAAAATGTTTCCTACAGTGGGGGAGTATAGGTCCAGAGGGCATAGATAGAGTGGATGTGGAGAGGATGTTTCCTGCAGTGGGGGGAATCTAGGACCAGAGGACACAGATAGAGTGGGTGTGGAGAGGACGTTTCCTCTGGTGGGGGAGTCGAGGACCAGACGACACAGATCGAGTGGATGTGGAGAGGATGTTTCCTATGGTGGGTCAGTCTGGGACCAGAGGACACAGATAGAGTGGATGTGGAGAGGATGTTTCCTACAGTGGGGGAGTATAGGTACAGAGGGCATAGATAGAGTGGATGTGGAGAGGATGTTTCCTGCAGTGGGGGAATCTAGGACCAGAGGACACAGATAGAGTGGGTGTGGAGAGGACGTTTCCTCTGGTGGGGGAGTCGAGGACCAGACGACACAGATCGAGTGGATGTGGAGAGGATGTTTCCTATGGTGGGTCAGTCTGGGACCAGAGGACACAGATAGAGTGGGTGTGGAGAGGACGTTTCCTCTGGTGGGGGAGTCGAGGACCAGACGACACAGATAGAGTGGATGTGGGGAGGATATTTCGCTATAGTGGGGCAGTCTAGGACCAGAGGACACAGATAGAGTGGATGTGGAGAGGATGTTTCCTGTAGTGGCGGTGTCTAGGACCAGAGGACACTGATAGAGTGCATGTGGAGAGGATGTTTCGTATAGTGGGGGTGTCTATGACCAGAGGACACTGATCGTGTGGATGTGGAGAGGATGTTTCCTACGGTGGGTCAGTCTAAGACCAGAGGACACAGATAGAGTGGAAGTGGAGAGGATATTTCCTACAGTTGGGCAGTCTAGGACCAGAGGACACAGATAGAGTGGAAGTGGAGAGGATGTTTCCTCTGGTGGGGGAGTCAAGGACCAGAGGACAGAGTTAAAGTGGAAGTGGAGAGGATGTTTCCTCTGGTGGGGGAGTCTGAGACCAGTGGACACAGATGGTGTGGATGTGGAGAGGATGTTTCCTGTAGTGGGGCAGTCTAGGTCCAGAGGACACAGATAGATTGGATGTGCAGAGGATGTTTCCTATATTGGGGCAGCCTAGGACCAGAGGACACAGACAGAGTGCATGTGGAGAGGTTGTTTCCTACGGTGGGGGAGTCTATGACCAGAGGTCACAGATACAGTGGATGTGGAGAGGATATTTCCTACAGTGGGCCAGTCTAGGACCAGAGGACACAGATAGAGTGGATGTGGAGAGGATGTTTCCTATAGTGGGGGAGTCTAGCACCAGAGCACACAGATAGAGTGGATCTGGAGAGGATGTTTCCTATAGTGGGGCAGTCTAGGACCAGAGGACACAGATAGAGTGGATGTGGAGAGGATGTTTCCTATAGTGGGGCAGTCTAGGAACAGCGGACACAGATAGAGTGGATCTGGAGAGGATGTTTCCGATAGTGGGGGAGTCTAGGACCAGAGGACACAAATAGAGTGGGTGTGGAGAGGATGTTTCCTACAGTGGGGCATTCTAGGACCAGAGGACACAGATAGAGTAGATGTGGAGAGGATGTTTCCTATAGTGGGGCACTCTAGGACCAGAGGGCACAGATAGAGTGGATGTGGAGAGGATGTTTCCTATAGTGGGGCAGTCTAGGACCAGAGGGCACAGATAGAGTGGATGTGGAGAGGATGTTTCCTATGGAGGGGGAGTCTAGGACCAGAGGACACAGATAGAGTGGATGTGGAGAGGATGTTTCCTATGGTGGGGGAGTCTAGGACCGGAGGACACAGATAGAGTGGATGTGGAGAGGATGTTTCCTATATTGGGGGAGTCTATGATCAGAGGACACAGATACAGTGGATGTGGAGAGGATGTTTCCTACAGTGGGGGAGTATAGGTCCAGAGGGCATAGATAGAGTGGATGTGGAGAGGATGTTTCCTGCAGTGGGGGAATCTAGGACCAGAGGACACAGATAGAGTGGGTGTGGAGAGGACGTTTCCTCTGGTGGGGGAGTCGAGGACCAGACGACACAGATAGAGTGGATGTGGGGAGGATATTTCGCTATAGTAGGGCAGTCTAGGACCAGAGGACACAGATAGAGTGGATGTGGAGAGGATGTGTCCTGTAGTGGGGGTGTCTAGGACCAGAGGACACTGATAGAGTGCATGTGGAGAGGATGTTTCGTATAGTGGGGGTGTCTATGACCAGAGGACACAGATCGTGTGGATGTGGAGAGGATGTTTCCTATGGTGGGTCAGTCTGGGACCAGAGGACACAGATAGAGTGGATGTGGAGAGGATGTTTCCTACAGTGGGGGAGTATAGGTACAGAGGGCATAGATAGAGTGGATGTGGAGAGGATGTTTCCTGCAGTGGGGGAATCTAGGACCAGAGGACACAGATAGAGTGGGTGTGGAGAGGACGTTTCCTCTGGTGGGGGAGTCGAGGACCAGACGACACAGATCGAGTGGATGTGGAGAGGATGTTTCCTATGGTGGGTCAGTCTGGGACCAGAGGACACAGATAGAGTGGGTGTGGAGAGGACGTTTCCTCTGGTGGGGGAGTCGAGGACCAGACGACACAGATAGAGTGGATGTGGGGAGGATATTTCGCTATAGTGGGGCAGTCTAGGACCAGAGGACACAGATAGAGTGGATGTGGAGAGGATGTTTCCTGTAGTGGCGGTGTCTAGGACCAGAGGACACTGATAGAGTGCATGTGGAGAGGATGTTTCGTATAGTGGGGGTGTCTATGACCAGAGGACACAGATCGTGTGGATGTGGAGAGGATGTTTCCTACGGTGGGTCAGTCTAAGACCAGAGGACACAGATAGAGTGGAAGTGGAGAGGATATTTCCTACAGTTGGGCAGTCTAGGACCAGAGGACACAGATAGAGTGGAAGTGGAGAGGATGTTTCCTCTGGTGGGGGAGTCAAGGACCAGAGGACAGAGTTAAAGTGGAAGTGGAGAGGATGTTTCCTCTGGTGGGGGAGTCTGAGACCAGTGGACACAGATGGTGTGGATGTGGAGAGGATGTTTCCTGTAGTGGGGCAGTCTAGGTCCAGAGGACACAGATAGATTGGATGTGCAGAGGATGTTTCCTATATTGGGGCAGCCTAGGACCAGAGGACACAGACAGAGTGCATGTGGAGAGGTTGTTTCCTACGGTGGGGGAGTCTATGACCAGAGGTCACAGATACAGTGGATGTGGAGAGGATATTTCCTACAGTGGGCCAGTCTAGGACCAGAGGACACAGATAGAGTGGATGTGGAGAGGATGTTTCCTATAGTGGGGGAGTCTAGCACCAGAGCACACAGATAGAGTGGATCTGGAGAGGATGTTTCCTATAGTGGGGCAGTCTAGGACCAGAGGACACAGATAGAGTGGATGTGGAGAGGATGTTTCCTATAGTGGGGCAGTCTAGGAACAGGGGACACAGATAGAGTGGATCTGGAGAGGATGTTTCCGATAGTGGGGGAGTCTAGGACCAGAGGACACAAATAGAGTGGGTGTGGAGAGGATGTTTCCTACAGTGGGGCATTCTAGGACCAGAGGACACAGATAGAGTAGATGTGGAGAGGATGTTTCCTATAGTGGGGCACTCTAGGACCAGAGGGCACAGATAGAGTGGATGTGGAGAGGATGTTTCCTATAGTGGGGCAGTCTAGGACCAGAGGGCACAGATAGAGTGGATGTGGAGAGGATGTTTCCTATGGAGGGGGAGTCTAGGACCAGAGGACACAGATAGAGTGGATGTGGAGAGGATGTTTCCTATGGTGGGGGAGTCTAGGACCGGAGGACACAGATAGAGTGGATGTGGAGAGGATGTTTCCTATATTGGGGGAGTCTATGATCAGAGGACACAGATACAGTGGATGTGGAGAGGATGTTTCCTACAGTGGGGGAGTATAGGTCCAGAGGGCATAGATAGAGTGGATGTGGAGAGGATGTTTCCTGCAGTGGGGGAATCTAGGACCAGAGGACACAGATAGAGTGGGTGTGGAGAGGACGTTTCCTCTGGTGGGGGAGTCGAGGACCAGACGACACAGATAGAGTGGATGTGGGGAGGATATTTCGCTATAGTGGGGCAGTCTAGGACCAGAGGACACAGATAGAGTGGATGTGGAGAGGATGTGTCCTGTAGTGGGGGTGTCTAGGACCAGAGGACACTGATAGAGTGCATGTGGAGAGGATGTTTCGTATAGTGGGGGTGTCTATGACCAGAGGACACAGATCGTGTGGATGTGGAGAGGATGTTTCCTATGTTGGGTCAGTCTAGAACCAGTGGACACAGATAGAGTGGAAGTGGAGAGGATATTTCCTACAGTTGGGCAGTCTAGGACCAGAGGACACAGACAGAGTGGATGTGGAGAGGATGTTTCCTGTAGTGGGGGAGTCTCGGACCAGAGGTCACAGATACAGTGGATGTGGAGAGGATGTTTCCCACAGTGGGGGAGTCTAGGACCAGAGGACACAGATAGAGTGGATGTGGAGAGGGTGTTTCCTCTGGTGGGGGAGTCGAGGACCAGAGGACACAGTTAGAGTGGAAGTGGAGAGGATGTTTCCTCTGGTGGGGGAGTCTGAGACCAGAGGACACAGATGGTGTGGATGTGGAGAGGATGTTTCCTATAGTGGGGCAGTCTATGACCAGAGGACACAGATCGAGTGGATGTGGAGAGGATGTTTCCTCTGGTGGGGGAGTCTAGGATCAGAGGACACAGATAGAGTGGATGTGCAGAGGATGTTCACAATGGTGGGGGCGTCGAGGACCAGAGGGCACAGATAGAGTGGAAGCGGAGAGGATATTTCCTATAGTGGGGCAGTCTGGCACCAGAGGACACAGATAGAGTGGATGAGGAGAGGATGTTTCCTATAGTGGGGGTGTCTATGACCAGAGGACACAGATCGAGTGGATGTGGAGAGGATGTTTCCTATGGTGGGTCAGTTTAGGACCAGAGGACACAGATAGAGTGGATGTGGAGAGGATGTTTCCTATGGTGGGGGAGTCTAGGACTAGAGGATACAGATAGAGTGGATGTGGAGAGGATGTTTCCTGTAGTGGGGGTGTCTAGGACCAGAGGACACTGATAGAGTGCATGTGGAGAGGATGTTTCCTATAGTGGGGGTGTGTATGACCAGAGGACACAGATCGAGTGGATGTGGAGAGGATGTTTCCTATGGTGGGTCAGTCTGGGACCAGAGGACACAGATAGAGTGGATGTGGAGAGGATGTTTCCTGTAGTGGGGGAGTCTAGGAACACAGATAGAGTTGATGTGGAGAGGATGTTTCCTATAGTGGGGCAGTCTAGGACCAGAGGACACAGAAAGAGTGGATGTGGTGAGGATGTTTCCAATGGTGGGAGAGTCGAGGACCAGAGGACACAGATACAGTGGATGTGGAGAGGATATTTCCTACAGTGAGGCAGTCTAGGACCAGAGGAGACAGATAGAGTAGATTTGGAGAGGATGTTTCCTATAGTGGGGCACTCTAGGACCAGAGGGCACAGACAGAGTGGATTGGAGAGGATGTTTCCTATAGCGGGGGAGTCTACACCGGAGGACACAGATAGAGTGGATGTGGAGTGGATGTTTCCTGTAGTGGGAGAGTCTAGGACCAGAGGTCACAGATACAGTGGATGTGGAGAGGATGTTTCCTATAGTGGGTGAGTCTAGGAGCAGTGGGCACAGATAGAGTGGATGTGGAGAGCATGTTTCCTATAGTGGGGGAGTCTAGGACCTGAGGACACAGATAGAGTGGAAGAGGAGTGGAGGTTTCCTCTGGTTGGGGAGTTGAGGACCAGAGGACACAGATAGAGTGGATGTGGAGAGGATGTTTCCTATAGTGGGGCAGTTTAGGACCAGAGGACACAGATAGAGTGGATGTAGAGAGGATGTTTCCTATGGTGGGGCAGTCTAGGACCAGAGGACACAGACAGAGTGGATGTGGAGAGGATGTTTCCAATGTTGGGGGATTCTAGGAGCAGAGGACACAGATAGAGTGGATGTGGAGAGGACGTTTCCTATGGTGGGGGATTCTAGGACCAGAGGACACAGATAGAGTGGATGTGGAGAGGATGTTTCCTCTGGTGGGGGAGTAAAGGACCAGACGACACAGATAGAATGGATGTGGAGAGGATATTTCGCTATAGTGGGGTAGTCCAGGACCAGAGGACACAGATAGAGTGGATGTAGAGAGGATGTTTCCTGTAGTGGGGGAATCTAGGACCAGAGGGCACAGATAGAGTGGATGTGGAGAGGATGTTTCCTATAGTGGGGGAGTCTAGGACCAGAGGACACAGATAGAGTGGATGTGGAGAGGATATTTCGCTATAGTGGGGCAGTCTAGGACCAGAGGACACAGATAGAGTGGATGTGTAGAGGATGTTCCCAATGGTGGGGGCGTCGAGGACCAGAGGGCACAGATAGAGTGGAAGTGGAGAGGATATTTCCTATAGTGGTGCAGTCTGGGACCAGAAGACACAGATAGAGTGGATGAGGAGAGGATGTTTCCTATAGTGGGGGTGTCTATGACCAGAGGACACAGATCGAGTGGATGTGGAGAGGATGTTTCCTATGGTGGGTCAGTTTGGGACCAGAGGACACAGATAGAGTGGATGTGGAGAGGATGTTTCCTATAGTGGGGCACTCTAGGACCAGAGGGCACAGATAGAGTGGATTGGAGAGGAAGGTTCCTATGGTGGGGCAGTCTAGGAACAGGGGACACAGATAGAGTGGATCTGGAGAGGATGTTTCCGATAGTGGGGGAGTCTAGGAACAGAGGACACAAATAGAGTGGCTGTGGAGAGGATGTTTCCTACAGTGGGGCATTCTAGGACCAGAAGACACAGATAGAGTGGATGAGGAGAGGATGTTTCATATAGTGGGGGTGTCTATGACCAGAGGACACAGATCGAGTGGATGTGGAGAGGATGTTTCCTATAGTGGGGCAGTCTAGGTACAGGGGACACAGATAGAGTGGATCTGGAGAGGATATTTCCTATAGTGGGGCACTCTAGGACCAGAGGACACAGATAGAGTGGATGTGGAGAGGATGTTTCCTGTAGTGGGGGTGTCTACGACCAGAGGACACTGATAGAGTGCATGTGGAGAGGATGTTTCGTATAGTGGGGGTGTCTATGACCAGAGGACACAGATCGTGTGGATGTGGAGAGGATTTTTCCTATGTTGGGTCAGTCTAGAACCAGTGGACACAGATAGAGTGGAAGTGGAGAGGATATTTCCTACAGTTGGGCAGTCTAGGACCAGAGGACACAGACAGAGTGGATGTGGAGAGGATGTTTCCTGTAGTGGGGGAGTCTCGGACCAGAGGTCACAGATACAGTGGATGTGGAGAGGATGTTTCCTACAGTGGGGGAGTCTAGGACCAGAGGACACAGATAGAGTGGATGTGGAGAGGGTGTTTCCTCTGGTGGGGGAGTCGAGGACCAGAGGACACAGTTAGAGTGGAAGTGGAGAGGATGTTTCCTCTGGTGGGGGAGTCTGAGACCAGAGGACACAGATGGTGTGGATGTGGAGAGGATGTTTCCTATAGTGGGGCAGTCTATGACCAGAGGACACAGATCTAGTGGATGTGGAGAGGATGTTTCCTCTGGTGGGGGAGTCTAGGATCAGAGGACAAAGATACAGTGGATGTGCAGAGGATGTTCACAATGGTGGGGGCGTCGAGGACCAGAGGGCACAGATAAAGTGGAAGTGGAGAGGATATTTCCTATAGTGGGGCAGTCTGGGACCAGAGGACGCAGATAGAGTGGATGAGGAGAGGATGTTTCCTATAGTGGGGGTGTCTATGACCAGAGGACACAGATCGAGTGGATGTGGAGAGGATGTTTCCTATGGTGGGTCAGTTTAGGACCAGAGGACACAGATAGAGTGGATGTGGAGAGGATGTTTCCTATGGTGGGGGAGTCTAGGACTAGAGGATACAGATAGAGTGGATGTGGAGAGGATGTTTCCTGTAGTGGGGGTGTCTAGGACCAGAGGACACTGATAGAGTGCATGTGGAGAGGATGTTTCCTATAGTGGGGGTGTGTATGACCAGAGGACACAGATCGAGTGGATGTGGAGAGGATGTTTCCTATGGTGGGTCAGTCTGGGACCAGAGGACACAGATAGAGTGGATGTGGAGAGGATGTTTCCTGTAGTGGGGGAGTCTAGGAACACAGATAGAGTTGATGTGGAGAGGATGTTTCCTATAGTGGGGCAGTCTAGGACCAGAGGACACAGAAAGAGTGGATGTGGAGAGATGTTTCCAATGGTGGGGGAGTCGAGGACCAGAGGACACAGATACAGTGGATGTGGAGAGGATATTTCCTACAGTGAGGCAGCCTAGGACCAGAGGAGACAGATAGAGTAGATTTGGAGAGGATGTTTCCTATAGTGGGGCACTCTAGGACCAGAGGGCACAGACAGAGTGGATTGGAGAGGATGTTTCCTATAGCGGGGGGAGTCTACACCGGAGGACACAGATAGAGTGGATGTGGAGTGGATGTTTCCTGTAGTGGGAGAGTCTAGGACCAGAGGTCACAGATACAGTGGATGTGGAGAGGATATTTCGCTATAGAGGGGCAGTCTAGGACCAGGGGACACAGATAGAGTGGAAGTGGAGAGGATGTTTCCTGTAGTGGGGGAGTCTAGGACCAGAGGACACAGATAGAGTGGAAGTGGAGAGGATATTTCCTACATTTGGGCAGTCTAGGACCAGAGGACACAGATAGAGTGGAAGTGGAGAGGATGTTTCCTCTGGTGGGGGAGTCGAGGACCAGAGGACACAGTTGGAGTGGAAGTGGAGAGGATGTTTCCTCTGGTGGGGGAGTCTGAGACCAGAGGACACAGATGGTGTGGATGTGGAGAGGATGTTTCCTGTAGTGGGGGAGTCGAGGACCAGAGGACACAGATCGAGTGGATGTGGAGATGATGTTTCCTATAGTATGGCAGTCTAGGACCAGAGGACACAGATAAAGTGGATGTGGAGAGGATGTTTCCTACAGTGGGGCAGTCTAGGACCAGAGGAGACAGATAAAGTGGATGTGGAGAGGTTGTTTCCTACGGTATGGGAGTCTGAGACCAGAGGACACAGATGGTGAGGATGTGGAAAGGATGTTTCCTATAGTGGTGGAGTCTAGGACCGGAGGTCACAGATACAGTGGATGTGGAGAGGATATTTCCAACAGAGGGGCCATCTAGGACCAGAGGACACAGATAGAGTGGATGTGAAGAGGATGTTTCCTATATTGGGGGAGTCTATGATCAGAGGACACAGATACAGTGGATGTGGAGAGGATGTTTCCTACAGTGGGGGAGTGTAGGTCCAGAGGGCATAGATAGAGTGGATGTGGAGAGGATGTTTCCTGTAGTTGGGGAATCTAGGACCAGAGGGCACAGATAGAGTGGATGTGGAGAGGATGTTTCCTATAGTGGGGGAGTCTAGGACCAGAGGACACAGATAGAGTGGGTGTGGAGAGGATGTTTCGTATAGTGGGGGTGTCTATGACCAGAGGACACAGATCGTGTGGATGTGGAGAGGATGTTTCCTACAGTGGGGCAATCTAGGACCAGAGGACACTGATAGAATGGATGTGGAGAGGTTGTTTCCCCTGGTGGGGGAGACTGAGACCAGAGGACACAGATGGTGTGGATGTGGAGAGGATATTTCGCTATAGAGGGGCAGTCTAGGACCAGGGGACACAGATAGAGTGGATGTGGAGAGGATATTTCCTCTGGTGGGGGAGTCGAGGACCAGACGACACAGATAGAGTGGATGTGGAGAGGATATTTCGCTATAGAGGGGCAGTCAGAGCAGAGGACACAGATAGAGTGGATGTGGAGAGGATGTTTCCTGTAGTGGGGGAGTCTAGGACCAATGGACACAGCTCGTGTGGATGTGGAGAGGATGTTTCCTATGGTGGGTCAGTCTAGGACCAGAGGACACAGATAGAGTGGAAGTGGAGAGGATATTTCCTACAGTTGGGCAGTCTAGGACCAGAGGACACAGATAGAGTGGAAGTGGAGAGGATGTTTCCTGTGGTGGGGGAGTCAAGGACCAGAGGACACAGATAGAGTGGATGTGGAGAGGATGTTTCCTATAGTGGGGCAGCCTAGGACCAGAGAACACAGACAGAGTGTAAGTGGAGAGGATGTTTCCTCTGGTGGGGGAGACGAGGACCAGAGGACACAGATAGAGTGGATGTGGACAGGATGTTTCCTATAGTGGGGGTGTCTATGACCAGAGGACACAGATCGAGTGGATGTGGAGAGGATGTTTCCTATGGTGGGTCAGTTTGAGACCAGAGGACACAGATAGAGTGGATGTGGAGAGGATGTTTCCTATGGTGGGTCAGTCTGGGACCAGAGGACACAGATAGAGTGGGTGTGGAGAGGACGTTTCCTCTGGTGGGGGAGTCGAGGACCAGACGACACAGATAGAGTGGATGTGGAGAGGATGTTTCCTATAGCGGGGGAGTCTAGGCCCAGTGGACACTGATAGAGTGCATGTGGAGAGGATGTTTCCTCTGGTGGGGCAGTCTAGGACCAGAGGACACTTGTAGAGTGCATGTGGAGAGGATGTTTCCTATAGTGGCGGTGTCTATGACCAGAGGACACAGATCGAGTGGATGTGGAGAGGATGTTTCCTATGGTGGGTCAGTCTGGGACCAGAGGTCACAGATAGAGTGAAAGCGGAGAGGATGTTTCCTCTGGTGGGGGAGTCTAGGACCAGAGGACACAGACAGAGTGGATGTGGAGAGGATGTTTCCTGTAGTGGGGGAGTCGAGGACCAGAGGACAAAGATAGAGTGGATGTGGAGAGGTTGTTTCCTACGGTTTGGGAGTCTGAGACCAGAGGACACAGATGGTGAGGATGTGGAATGGATGTTTCCTATAGTAGGGGAGTATCGGTCCAGAGGGCATAGATAGAGTGGATGTGGAGAGGATGTTTCCTGTAGTGGGGGAATCTAGGTCCAGAGGACACTGATAGAGTGCATGTGGAGAGGATGTTTCATGTAGTGGGGGTGTCTATGACCAGAGGACACAGATAGAGTGGAAGTGGAGAGGATATTTCCTACTGTTGGGCAGTCTAGGACCAGATGCTACAGATAGAGTGGAAGTGGAGTGGATGTTTCCTACAGTGGGGGAGTCTAGGACCAGAGGACACAGATAGAGAGGATGTGGAGAGGATGTTTCCTACAGTGGGGGAGTCTAGGACCAGAGGACACAGATAGAGTGGATGTGGAGAGGATGTTTCCTATGGTGGGGGAGTCTAGGACCGGAGGACAGAGATAGAGTGGATGTGGAGAGGATGTTTCCTATATTGGGGGAGTCTATGATCAGAGGACACAGGAACAGTGGATGTGGAGAGGATGTTTCCTACAGTGGGGGAGTATAGGTCCAGAGGGCATAGATAGAGTGGATGTGGAGAGGATGTTTCCTGCAGTGGGGGAATCTAGGACCAGAGGACACAGATAGAGTGGGTGTGGAGAGGACGTTTCCTCTGGTGGGGGAGTCGAGGACCAGACGACACAGATAGAGTGGATGTGTGGAGGATATTTCGCTATAGTGGGGCAGTCTAGGACCAGAGGACACTGATAGAGTGCATGTGGAGAGGATGTTTCGTATAGTGGGGGTGTCTATGACCAGAGGACACAGAGTGGGTGTGGAGAGGATGTTTCGTATAGTGGGGGTGTCTATGACCAGAGGACACAGATCGTGTGGATGTGGAGAGGATGTTTCCTACAGTGGGGCAATCTAGGACCAGAGGACACTGATAGAATGGATGTGGACAGGATGTTTCCTATAGTGGGGCAGTCTATGACCAGAGGACACAGATCGTGTGGATGTGGAGAGGATGTTTCCTATGGTGGGTCAGTCTGGGACCAGAGGACACAGGTAGAGTGGAAGTGGAGAGGATGTTTCCTCTGGTGGGGAAGTCTAGGATCAGAGGACACAGACAGAGTGCATGCGGAGAGGATGTTTCCTGTAGTGGGGGAGTCGAGGACCAGAGGACACAGATAGAGTGGATGTGGAGTTGATGTTTCCTATAGTATGGCAGTCTAGGACCAGAGGAGACAGATAAAATGGATGTGGAGAGGTTGTTTCCTACGGTGTGGGAGTCTGAGACAGAGGACACAGATGGTGAGGATGTGGAAAGGATGTTTCCTATAGTGGGGGAGTCTAGGACCAGAGGTCACAGATACAGAGGATGTGGAGAGGATATTTCCAACAGAGGGGCACTCTGGGACCAGAGGGACACTGATAGAGTGCATGTGGAGAGTATGTTTCGTATAGTGGGGGTGTCTATGACCAGAGGACACAGATAGAGTGGAAGTCGAGAGGATGTTTCCTATAGTGGGGCAGTCTAGGACCAGAGGACACAGACAGAGTGGATGTGGAGAGGATGTTTCCTACAGTGGGGGAGTCTAGGACCAGAGGACACAGATAGAGTGGATGTGGAGAGGGTGTTTCCTATAGTGGAGCCATCTAGGCCCAGAGGACACAGATAGAATGGATGTGGATAGGATGTTTCCTGCAATGGGGGAGTCTAGGACCAGAGGACACAGATAGAGTGGATGTGGAGTGGTTGTTTCCTACGGTGTTGGAGTCTGAGACCAGAGGACACAGATGGTGAGGATGTGGAGAGGATGTTTCCTATGGTGGGGGAGTCTAGGAGCAGAGGTCACAGATACAGTGGATGTGGAGAGGATATTTCCTACAGAGGGGCAGTCTAGGACCAGAGGACACAGATAGAGTGGATGTGGAGAGGATGTTTCCTATATTGGGGGAGTCAATGATCAGAGGACACAGATACAGTGGATGTGGAGAATATGTTTCCTACAGAGGGGCAGTCTAGGACCAGAGGACACAGATCGAGTGGATGTGGAGAGGATGTTTCCTCTGGTGGGGGTGTCGAGGACCAGAGGACACAGACAGAGTGCATGTGGAGAGGATGTTTCCTGTATTGGGGGAATCGAGGACCAGAGGACACAGATAGAGTGGATGTGGAGATGATGTTTCCTGTAGTATGGCAGTCTATGACCAGAGGACACAGATAAAGTGGATGTGGAGAGGTTGTTTCCTACGATGGGGGAGTCTGAGACCAGAGGACACAGATGGTGAGGATGTGAAATGATGTTTCCTATAGTGGTGCAGTCTAGGACCAGAGGTCACAGATACAGTGGATGTCGAGAGGATATTTCCAACAGAGGGGCAGTCTATGCCAGAGGACACAGATAAATTGGATGTGGAGAGGATGTTTGCTATAGTAGGGCAGCCTAGGACCAGAGGACACAGATAGAGTGGAAGTGGAGAGGATGTTTCCTATAGTGGGGGAGTCTAGGACCAGAGGACACAGATAGAGTGGATGTGGAGAGGATGTTTCCTATAGTGGGGCACTCTAGGACCAGAGGACACTGATAGAGTGGATGTGGAGAGGATGTTTCCCACGGTGGGGCAGTCTAGGACCAGAGGACACAGATAGAGTGGATGTGGAGAGGATGTTTCCTTTAGTGGGGCAGTCTAGGACCAGAGGACACAGATAGAGTGGAAATGGAGAGGATGTTTCCTATAGTGGGGGAGTCTAGGACCAGAGGACACAGATAGAGTGGATGTGGAGAGGATGTTTCCTATAGTGGGGCACTCTAGGACCAGAGGACACAGATAGAGTGGATGTGGAGAGGATGTTTCCTACGGTGGGGCAGTCTAGGACCAGAGGACACAGATAGAGTGGATGTGGAGAGGATGTTTCCTATAGTGGGGCAGTCTAGGACCAGAGGACACAGATAGAGTGGAAATGGAGAGGATGTTTCCTATAGTGGGGGAGTCTAGGACCAGAGGACACAGATAGAGTGGATGTGGAGTGGATGTTTCCTATAGTGGGGGAGTCTAGGACCAGAGGACACAGATAGAGTGGATGTGGAGAGGATGTTTCCTCTGGTGGGGGAGTCGAGGAGCAGAGGACACAGATAGAGTGGATGTGGAGAGGATGTTTCCTCTGGTGGGGGAGTCGAGGAGTAGAGGGACACCTGTTTAGAACAGAGATGGGGAGGAATATCTTCAGCAGGAAAGTGGTGAACCTGTGGAACTCGTTGCCACAGGTGGCTGTGGAGGTATTTAGGTGTATTTAAAGTGATGTTTGACAGGGTCCTAGTGAGGCAGGGTATCAATGGTTACGGGGAGAAGGGGGTTGAGAGGGATGGGACAACAGGCTGACATGCATCCATCATGCCACTGTGCCCGGGAATGGGGACGTCACGGTACAATTCTGCAAGACGATGGTGAGACCGCACTTGGAATATTCCACAGCGGAGATATTCTGCGGACGCTGGATATGCAGGGCGATGCACACACAGGATGCTGCGGGGGCTCAGCAGGCCAGGCAGCGTCCATGGAAACGAACAAGCACTCTATGTTTCTGGCCCAGAAGATCTACGAGGATGTGGCTGGGACTTGAGGGAGCGAGTCAGGGAGAGGGGCTTTTATTTGCTGAGATTGTTGCCCAATCCCTTCCATTTTGCCGAGCGAGGGGGCAGGATGTTCTTGTTATCTGTTCGTTGTTCGTGTGGGTTTGGTTGGGCGTTCCTGTTCCACCTTGTGCTGGGAGAGGGGTTGATGAGGGGGAGAGTGAGTGGGGTTGTTGAGGGGGAGGGGAGTGGGGTTGATGAGGGGAGAGTGAGTGGGGTTGATGAGGGGGAGGGGAGTGGGGTTGATGAGCGGGAGGGGAGAGGGGTTGATGAGGGGGAGAGGAGTGGGGTTGATGAGGGGGAGAGTGAGTGGGGTTGATGAGGGGGAGGGGAGTGGGTTTGATGAGGGGAGAGTGAGTGGGGTTGATGAGGGGGAGGGGAGTGGGGTTGATGAGCGGGAGGGGAGAGGGGTTGATGAGGGGGAGAGGAGTGGGTTTGATGAGGGGGAGAGTGAGTGGGGTTGATGAGCGGGAGGGGAGAGGGGTTGATGAGGGGGAGAGTGAGTGGGGTTGATGAGGGGGAGGGGAGTGGGGTTGATGAGGGGGAGGGGAGTGGGGTTGATGAGGGGGAGGGGAGTGGGGTTGATGAGGGGGAGGGGAGTGGGGTTGATGAGGGGGAGGGGAGTGGGGTTGATGAGGGGGAGAGTGAGTGGAGTTGATGAGGGGGAGGGGAGTGGGGTTGATGAGCAGGAGGGGAGAGGGGTTGATGAGGGGGAGGGGAGAGCGGGATTGATGGGGGAGGGGAGGGGGGGTTGATGAAGGGAAGGGTGAGTGGGGTTGATGGGGGAGGGGAGAGCGGGGTTGATGGGGGAGGGGAGAGCGGGGTTGATGGGGGTGGGGAGAGGGGGGTTGTTGAAGGGAAGGGTGAGTGGGGTTGATGACAGGAAGTGGGAGTGGGGTTGATGAGGGGTTGAGTGGTGTTGATGGGGGAGGGGAGAGTGGGATTGATGGTAGAGGGTGAGTGGGTTTGTTGAGGGGGAGGGGAGAGGGGTTGATGAGTGGGAGGGGAGAGGGGTTGATGAGTGGGAGGGGAGTGGGGTTGATGAGGGGGAGGGGAGTGGTTTTGATGAGCGGGAGAGGAGAGGGGTTGATGAGGGGGAGAGTGAGTGGGTTTGTTGAGGGGGAGAGTGAGTGGGGTTGATGAGGGGGAGGGGAGTGGGGTTGATGAGCGGGAGGGGAGAGGGGTTGATGAGGGGGAGAGTGAGTGGGGTTGATGAGGGGGAGGGGAGTGGGGTTGATGAGCGGGAGGGGAGAGGGGTTGATGAGGGGGAGAGGAGTGGGTTTGATGAGGGGGAGAGTGAGTGGGGTTGATGAGGGGGAGAGTGAGTGGGGTTGATGAGGGGGAGGGGAGTTGGGTTGATGAGCGGGAGGGGAGAGGGGTTGATGAGGGGGAGAGTGAGTGGGGTTGATGAGGGGGAGAGTGAGTGGGGTTGATGAGGGGGAGGGGAGTGGGGTTGATGAGGGGGAGGGGAGTGGGGTTGATGAGGGGGAGAGTGAGTGGAGTTGATGAGGGGGAGGGGAGTGGGGTTGATGGGGAGGGGAGAGTGGGATTGATGGGGAGGGGAGAGTGGGGTTGATGGGGGAGGGGAGAGTGGGGTTGATGGGGGAGGGGAGAGTGGGGTTGATGGGGAGGGGAGAGTGGGGTTGATGGGGGAGGGGAGTGGGGTTGATGGGGGAGGGGGGAGTGGTGTTGATGGGGAGGGGAGTGGGGTTGATGGGGGAGGGGAGTGGGGTTGATGGGGGAGAGGAGTGGGGTTGCTGGGGGAGGGGAGAGTGGTGTTGATGGGGGAGTGGAGAGTGGGGTTGATGGGGAGGGTTGATGGGGAGGGGGAGAGTGGGGTTGATGGGGAGGGGAGAGTGGGGTTGATGGGGGAGAGGGAGAGTGGGGTTGATGGGGGTGGGGACAGTGGGGTTGATGGGGAGGGAGAGTGGGGGTTGATGGGGGAGGGGAGAGTGGGGTTGATGGGGGAGGGGAGTGGGGTTGATGGGGGAGGGGAGTGGGGTTGATGGGGGAGGGGAGAGTGGGGTTGATGGGGGAGTGGAGAGTGGGGTTGATGGGGAGGGTTGATGGGGAGGGGGAGTGGGGTTGATGGGGAGGGGGAGAGTGGGGTTGATGGGGGGAGGGGAGAGTGGGGTTGATGGGGGAGGGGAGAGTGGGGTTGATGGGGGAGGGGGAGAGTGGGGTTGGGGGTGGGGACAGTGGGGTTGATGGGGGGGGCTGATGGGGAGGGGGAGAGTGGGGTTGATGGGGAGGGGGGAGTGGGGTTGATGGGGGAGGGGAGAGTGGGGTTGATGGGGAAGAGAGAGTGGGGTTGATGGGGGAGGGGACAGTGGGGTTGATGGGGGAGGGGGGAGTGGGGTTGATGGGGTTGATGGGGGAGGGGGGAGTGGGGTTGATGGGGAAGGGAGAGTGGGGTTGTTGGGGGAGGGGACAGTGGGGTTGATGGGGAGGGTTGATGGGGAGGGGGAGAGTGGGGTTGATGGGGTTGATGGGGGAGGGGGGAGTGGGGTTGATGGGGGAGGGGAGAGTGGGGTTGATGGGGAAGGGAGAGTGGGGTTGATGGGGAGGGTTGATGGGGAGGGGGAGAGTGGGGTTGATGGGGAGGGGGAGAGTGGGGTTGATGGGGTGGTGCTTTTTCTCGTCCTGGGGGTTTGGGATTGATGTTTCTCTTTGTTCCTCTCTTCCGTGGCTATCGGGGAAAGGCGGATGTCGGAGATGTGTGTGGATCGATGCTCTGTTAATCAGGATTTTGGGATTTTATTCTTCGGTGGACGGGGCTGAGGGGGTGACCTTACAGAGGTTTATAAAACCATGAGGGACGGAGATAAGGTGATGGTCATAGTCTTTTCCTCAGGGTGGGGGGGGGGAGTCTAAAACCAGAGGGCACAGGTTTAAGGTGAGAGGGGAGAGATTTAATAGGAACCTGAGGGGCAACTTTTTCACCTGGAGGGTGGTCCGTCTATGGAACGAGCTGCCAGAGGAAGTGGTTGGGGTAGGACATGAACAACATTTAGAAGACCCTTGGATGGGTACGTGGACAGGAAAGGTTTAGAGCACCAGTTCCCAATTGCCTTTACCATTAACCGAGACGTCCGTGGATCCCCAGTTTGGGAACCTCTAGTTTAGTGGGATACGGGTCGAACGCAGGGAACTGGGAATAACTTAGACGCGAATTTCGGTCGGCATGGTTCGGAAGGGCTGAAGGGCCTGTTTCGAGCAAAGCGGTTCTCTTTTCCCGCTGCCTCTCCTGCAGCTTGGTGCACGCACCCCACCGCCCCTCTCTCGGTGTGGCCCTCCCTCCTCACCACCCCCTCCCGTGGTACAGCAACCCCTCCACACCTCCCCCGGCCCTCCCTCCCGCAAGGGGGCGCTCCCTCCGTGCCTACCGAGGTCCGAGCACTGGACGACACGTATCTGACACTGGCATCCGAACGGGCAGGTGGGGTAGTCTGGGGGAGGGACCTCGTCATCGGGCTTGACCGTCGGGACGTCGATGAAGGCGGAACCCTCCTCGTCCAGCATGTCCCCGAAGAACCCGTTTTGCCGGAAGGGAGACGCCCAGCCGCCGATCAGGAGGGAGGAGAAGAGGAGGAGGGGGGCGTGCATGACTGCGATGGGGGCCGCGACTGTCTCGGGCTTCTACTCGATGCGAGGAGTACGGGGCTGGGAGGTCACCTCGGATCAGGGTCTGACCTGTGGAGAAATGAGAGAGAGGTGGTCAGGGCTGGACTGCCAGCGGTCCTTTGTCATTCCGACCGGATTCTTGGGAAGCCCGGTAAAGATGGGGAAAGGCTGTTCAGCCCCACATCTCCCTGCCAGCCCCTCGTTCCCAACCCTTTATACCCCGTTGTCACCAACTGCACGCACGTTCGCTGGAAAGCAGATCACTCGGGGGAAACCTACAGGGTCACGGGGAGGACAGGCAGACCCTGAGCACAGGCGCTGTTGGAGGGGGGCATCTAGCCTCCAGAGAGGGAGCAGGGGGGAGAGAGAGAAGCGGGGAAGGGAAAGGGAGTGAGGAAAAGGGGAAGGGAGAGAAAGAAAAGGGGTAATAGAGGGGGAGTGAGGAAAAGGGGAAAAGAGAAAGGGAGAGAGAGAGGGAGAGAGGAAAAGGGGAAGAGAGAGAAAGAAAAGGGGTAATAGAGGGGGAGTGAAGAAAAGGGGAAGAGAGAGCGGGACAGAGAGGGGGAAGAGAAAGGGGAGAGTGAGAGATGGGGAGAGATAAGGGGTGCAGATAGAGAGAGAGAGGAGTTTGTACATTCTCCCCGTGACTGCGTGGGTTTCCTCCGGATGCTCTGATTTCCTCCCGCGGTCCGAAGAGGTGCGGCTCAGAAAGTTAATTCCCAATGGGTATAATTGAGTGGTGTGGCCTCGTCGGGCAGGAAGGGGCCGTTACTGCGCTATCCCCTCAGTAAAATTAACCTCAGTCCAGCAACGCGTTCCACACTCACACCACCCTCGGAGCGAAGCAGCGCCCCTGAAGCATCTGACCTTTCACCCTTAACCCATGACCTCTGGTCGCAGCCTCACCCAAGCTCGGTGGGAAAAGCCTGCCTGCGTTTACCCTGTCTATACCCGCGCAGTTTTGTCTACCTCTGTCAAATCTGAGCAAACCAGAGCCCACGGGGAGAACATACAGACTCCTTGTAAGCAACGGCTGTGATATTGCAGGGGCTTCCGGCCTGGACCTCGAGGCTGAACAGGCCAGAATCAGCTTTAAAATATCTGACATACGTCAGAAAAGTTGTTGTCCTTGCAACAGCCGTACAATACAATGGAAAATGGGAATTAGAGCAAAAACAATATATGTATATACACGATTAAATTAAATAAGTGGTGCAAAAGTAGAAGAAAGTGTTCAATGTCCATTCACAAATCAGACGGCCGAGGGGAAGGCGTTCCTGAATCGTGCCTTCTTCCTGATGGTTGCACTGAGAACAGGGCATGACCAGGGTGATGGGGGCAAAACTGGACGTTATTCCCCGGAGTGCAGGGCAACAGGGAGAGATCTCACAGACAAAGGGGTATAGACAGGCAGAATGCGGGGCGACACATGCAGGTTGACCCCCCCCCACAAGCAAACTTTGGTTGCTAAAGCAAACGGTGTAAACGTGGTAATGAAATCTGAAACTGAACACGAGCCAGAGGCCATTCGGCCTGTCGAATTCCTGCCAGCTTGCTCTGAAACCGAAGGCTGTATGTGATCCAGGATCATCTTTGGAACAGCTGCCCAGCCGGCAGCCTCAGACAAGGCGAGCACTTGTTCCTTTGCCGAAGGTAGACTTAAACCATCTGCATGTAGACACAGATCACTGTCACTCAGAGCTCCCGTGGAGAGGTGTGGGCTTGTGAGTTACCGAGCCACCCAGGGACGTGCTCAGTCAGGGGAAATTATCAAAGCACTTTGAACAGGCGGAAACTTACACCACCCCGGGGTCAGACACAGAGTGAAACTCCCTCCACACCGTCCCATCACACACTCCCGGGGTCAGACACAGAGTGAAACCCCCTCCACACCGTCCCATCACACACTCCTGGGGTCAGACACAGAGTGAAGCTCCCTCCACACCGTCCCATCACACACTCCTGGGGTCAGACACAGAGTGAAGCTCCCTCCACACCGTCGCAACACACACTCCCGGGGTCAGACACAGAGTGAAGCTCCCTCCACATCGTCCCATCACACACTCCCGGGATCAGACACAGAGTGAAACTCCCTCCACACCGTCCCACCACACACTCCCAGGGTCAGACACAGAGTGAAGCTCCGTCCACACCGTCCCATCACACACTCCCGGGGTCAGACACAGAGTGAAGCTCCCTCCACACCGTCCCATCACACACTCCCGGGGTCAGACACAGAGTGAAACTCCCTCCACACCGTCCAATCACACACTCCCGGGGTCAGACACAGAATGAAGCTCCCTCCACACCGTCCCATCACACACTCCCGGGGTCAGACACAGAATGAAGCTCCCTCCACACCGTCCCATCACACACTCCCGGGGTCAGACAAAGAGTGATGCTCCCTCCACACCGTCCCAACACACACTCCCGGAGTCAGACACAGAGTGAAGCTCCCTCCACACCATCCCATCACACACTCCCGGGGTCAGACACAGAGTGAAGCTCCCTCCACACCGTCCCATCACACAGTCCCGGGGTCAGAAACAGAGTGAAGCTCCCTCCACACCGTCCCATCAAACACTCCTGAGGTCAGACACAGAGTGAAACGCCCTCCACACCGTCCCATCACACACTCCCGGGGTCAGACACAGAGTGAATCCCCCTCCACACCGTCCCATCACACACTCCCGGGGTCAGACACAGAGTGAATCCCCCTCCACACCGTCCCATCACACACTCCCAGGGTCAGACACAGAGTGAAGCTCCCTCCACACCATCCCATCACACACTCCCAGGGTCAGACACAGAGTGAATCTCCCTCCTCACCGTCCCATCACTCACTCCCGGGGTCAGACACAGAGTGAATCTCCCTCCACACCGTCCCATCACACACTCCCGGGGGTCAGACACAGAATGAAGCTTCCTCCACACCATCCCATCACACACTCCCAGGGTCAGACACAGAGTGAAGCTCCCTCCACACTGTCCCATCACACACTCCCGGGGTCAGACACAAAGTGAAGCTCCCTCCACACCATCCCATCACACACTCCCGGAGTCAGACACAGAGTGAATCCCCCTCCACACCGTCCCATCACACACTCCCGGGGTCAGACACAGAGTGAAACTCCCTCCACACCGTCCCATCACACACTCCCGGGGTCAGACACAGAGTGAATCTCCCTCCACACTGTCCCATCACACACTCCCGGGGTCAGACACAATGTGAAGCTCCCTCCACACTGTCCCATCACACACTCCCGGGGTCAGACACAAAGTGAAGCTCCCTCCACACCGTCCCATCACACACTCCCGGAGTCAGACACAGAGTGAATCTCCATCCACATTACACACTCCCGGGATCAGACACAGAATGAAGCTCCTTCCACACCATTCTCCATGTCAGAACAATCTTAATGATGTTGTAAAGTGTTAAATGGAATAGATTAATTAATTAATCCAGGCATCAATGACATCATCACCACAATCTATAACCTCATGAGTCCATCCAGATAACCTTCCATTGCAAAGTGAAGAAATTGTGTAGGATACCAAGGGACAGAAGGGCCTCGGTGTACGAGGGTCGGACACACACCCTGAATGGGGGGAGTGTCGAGGGACAGAGGGACCTCGGTGTACGAGGGTAGGACACACACCCTGAATGGTGGGAGTGTCGAGGGACAGGGACATCTCGGTGTACAAGGGTAGGACACACACTGTGAATGGTGGGAGTGTCGAGGGACAGAGGGGCCTCGGTGTACGAGGGTAGGACACACGCCCTGAATGGTGGGAGTGTCGAGGGACAGAGGGACCTCGGTGTACGAGGGTAGGACACACACTGTGAATGGTGGGAGTGTCGAGGGACAGAGGGGCCTCGGTGTACGAGGGTAGGACACACACTGTGAATGGTGGGAGTGTCGAGGGACAGAGGGGCCTCGGTGTACGAGGGTAGGACACACACCCTGAATGGTGGGAGTGTCGAGAGACAGAGGGAGCACTGTGTATGAGGGTAGGACACACACCTTGAATGGTGGGAGTGTCGAGGGACAGAGGGGCCTCGGTGTACGAGGGTCGGACACACACCCTGAATGGTGGAGTGTCGAGGGACAGAGGGAGCTCGGTGTATGAGGGAAGGACACACACCCTGAATGGTGGTAGTGTCGAGGGACAGAGGGACCTCGGTGTACGAGGGTCAGACACTCACCCTGAATGGTGGGAGTGTCGAGGGACAGAGGGACCTCGGTGTACAAGGGTAGGACACACACCCTGAATGGTGGGAGTGTTGAGGGACAGAGGGACCTCGGTGTACAAGGGTAGGACACACACCCTGAATGGTGGGAGTGTCAAGGGACAGAGGGACCTCGGTGTACGAGGGTCGGACACTCACCCTGAATGGTGGGAGTGTCGAGGGACAGAGGGACCTCGGTGTATGAGGGTAGGACACACACCCTGAATGGTGGGGAGTGTCGAGGGACAGAGGGACCTCGGTGTACGAGGGTCGGACACTCATCGTGAATGGTGGGGAGTGTTGAGGGACAGAGGGGCCTCGGTGTACAAGGGTAGGACACACACCCTGAATGGTGGGAGTGTCGAGGGACAGAGGGACCTCGGTGTATGAGGGTAGGACACACACCCTGAATGGTGGGGACTGTCGAGGGACAGGGACACCTCGGTGTACGAGGGTAGGACACACACCGTGAATGGTGGGGAGTGTCGAGGGACAGAGGGACCTCGGTGTACGAGGGTCGGACACTCACTGTGAATGGTGGGGAGTGTCGAGGGACAGAGGGACCTCGGTGTATGAGGGTAGGACACACACCATGAGTGGTGGGGAGTGTTGAGGGACAGAGGGACCTCGGTGTACAAGGGTAGGACACACACCCTGAATGGTGGGAGTGTCGAGGGACAGAGGGACCTCAGTGTACGAGGGTAGGACACACACCCTGAATGGTGGGGACTGTCGAGGGACAGGGACACCTCGGTGTACAAGGGTAGGACACACACCGTGAATGGTGGGGAGTGTCGAGGGACAGAGGGACCTCAGTGTACAAGGGTAGGACACACACCCTGAATGGTGGGGAGTGTCGAGGGACAGAGGGACCTCAGTGTACGAGGGTCGGACACACACTGTGAATGGGGGGAGTGTCGAGGGCCAGAGGGACCTCGGTGTACGAGGGTAGGACAGCGCAGGTAGAGATGGTAGTGAGGAGGGCTTATTGGATACCTGCATTCATTACCCGGGACACAGAGTACAGGAGCAGGGAGGTGACGATACTTTATAAACCACTGGTCAGCCCACAGCTGGAGTACAGTGTCCATTTCTGGTCTCCACACTACAGGAAGGGGTGACTGCAGTGGAGAGGGTGCAGAGGAGATTCCCCAGAACGTTGCCCGGAACGGAGCGTATCGGTTACAAGGAGAGACAGGGGAGGCTGGGTCTGTTCTCCCTGGAGCGGGGGGAGGCTGAGGGGGGGACCTGATAGAGGTGGTCAGAGTGACGAGGGGCAGAGGCAGGGTGGGAGAGTAGGGAACCGTTGCCAGGTACCTGAGTTGTAAGGGAAGATTGAATACGTTCGCTCTTTATTCCTTGGAATAAAGATCAAGAATGCAGATGATTGGGGGCAGATTTGATAGAGGTAGACAAAATTATGATGGGTATAAACAGAGTAAACAAGATGAGGCTTTTTCCACTGAATTTGGGTGGAACTACAGCCAGAGGTCATGGGTTAAGGGTGAGAGTGGAAGGTTTAAGGGGAACATGAGAGGGCATTTTTTCACACAGAGGGTGGTGCGAGTGTGGAATGACCAGCGGCGCGTGCAAGCTCGACTACAACATTTAAGTTTGGATAGGTGTGCGGATAGGAGGGGTACGGTGAGCCGTAGTCCCTGTTCAGGTCAGAGGGAGGAGGCAGCTTAAATGGGTCAGTGCAGACTAGATGGGCCTAAAGGCCGGTTTCTGTGAGGTACTTCTCTATGTCTGTTCCTCTTCATATCCATTCTCAAAACACACCCCTCTGAGGCAGTGCCCTCTGGTCCTAGACTGCCCCACTATAGGAAACATCCTCTCCACATCCACTCTATCTGTGCCCTCTGGTCCTAGACTCCCCCACTATAGGAAACATCCTCTCCACATCCACTCTATCTGTGCCCTCTGGTCCTAGACTCCCCCACTATAGGAAACATCCTCTCCACATCCACTCTATCTGTGCCCTCTGGTCCTAGACTCCCCCACTATAGGAAACATCCTCTCCACATCCACTCTATCTGTGTTCTCTGGTCCTAGACTCCCCCACTATAGGAAACATCCTCTCCACATCCACTCTATCTGTGCCCTCTGGTCCTAGACTCCCCCACTATAGGAAACATCCTCTCCACATCCACTCTATCTGTGTCCTCTGATCCTAGACTCCCCCACTATAGGAAACATCCTCTCCACATCCACTCTATCTGTGTCCTCTGGTCCTAGACACCCCCACTATAGGAACCATCCTCTCTACATCAACTCTATCTGTGTCCTCTGGTCCTAGACACCCCCACTATAGGAACCATCCTCTCTACATCCACTCTATCTGTGTCCTCTGGTCCTAGACTACCCCACTATAGGAAACATCCTCTGCACATCCACTCTATCAGTGTCCTCTGGTCCTAGACTCCCCCACTATACGAAACATCCTCTCCACATCCACTCTATCTGTGTCCTCTGGTCCTAGACTGCCCCACTATAGGAAACATCCTCTCCACATCCACTCTATCTGTGTCCTCTGGTCCTAGACTGCCCCACTATAGGAAACATCCTCTCCACATCCACTCTATCTGTGTCCTCTGTTCCTAGACTGCCCCACCATAGGAAACATCCTCTCCACATCCACTCTATTGAGACCTTTCACCATTCAATAGGTTTCAATGAGTTCCCTCACTCTTTCTTCTGAATTCCAGTGACACAGGGCTGTGGGGAGAGAGTGGGACAGTGGGATTAGTTTGGGGACAGACACAGGGATGTGGGGAGAGAGTGGGACAGTGGGATTATTTTGGGAACTGACCTAGGTCTGAGGGGAGACAGTGGGACAGTGGGGTTAGTTTGGGGACTGACACAGGACACTGGGGAGAGAGTGGGACAGTGGGATTAGTTTGGGGACTGACACAGGGCTGTGGGGAGAGAGTGGGACAGTGGGATTATTTTGGGGACTGACGTAGGTCTGAGGGGAGACAGTGGGACAGTGGGATTAGTTTGGGTCTGACACAGGGCATTGGGGAGAGAGTGGGGCAGAAGGGATTAGTTTGGGGACTGACAGAGGACTTTGGGGAGAGTGTGGGACTGTGGGATTAGTTTGGGGACTGACGCAGGTCAGTGGGGAGAGAGTGGGACAGTGGGATTAGTTTGGGGACTGACACAGGACTCTGGGGAGAGAGTGGGAGAATGGGATTAGTTTGGGGACTGACACAGGGCTGTGGGGAGAGAGTAGGACAGTGGGATTAGTTTGGGGACTGACACAGGGCTGTGGGGAGAGAGAGGGGCAGAAGGGATTAGTTTGGGGACTGACACAGGGCGGTGGGGAGAGAGTGGGGCAGAAGGGATTAGTTTGGGGACTGACAGAGGACTTTGGGGAGAGTGTGGGACAGTGGGATTATTTTGGGGACTGACGTAGGTCTGAGGGGAGACAGTGGGAGAGTGGGATTAGTTTGGGGACTGACACAGGGCTTTGGGGAGAGAGTGGGGAAAAAGGGATTAGTTTGCGGTCTGACAGAGGACTTTGGGGAGAGTGTGGGACTGTGGGATTAGTTTGGGGACTGACGCTGGTCAATGGGGAGAGAGTGGGGCAGAGGGATTAGATTGGGGACTGTCACAGGGATGTGGGGAGAGTGAGACAGTGGGAAAATATTGGGGACTGACACAGGGCTGTGGGAGAGAGTGGGACAATGGGATTAGTTTCGGGACTGACACAGGGCTCTGGGGAGACAGTGGGACGGTGGGATTAGTTTGGGGACAGATGCAGGGCTGTGGGGAGAGAGTGGGACAATGGGATTAGTTTGGGGACTGATCCCGGGCTGTAGGACAGTGGGACAGAGGGATTCGTTTGGGGACAGACAGAGGACACTGGGGAGAGTGTGGGACAGTGGGATTAGTTTGGGGAATGACACATGGCTGTGGGGAGACAGTGGGACAGGGGGGATTAGTTTGGGGACAGACAGAGGACACTGGGTAGAGTGTGGGACAGTGGGATTAATTTGGGGACTGGCTCGGGACTGTGGGGACAGATTGGGACAGTGGGATTAGTTTGGGGACTGACACAGGGCTGTGAGGGGAGAGTGGGACAGTGGGATTAGTTTGGGGACTGACACAGGGCTGTGGGGAGAGAGTGGGACAGTGGGATTAGTTTGGGGACTGACACAGGGCTGTGGGGAGGCAGTGGGACAGTGGGATTAGTTTGGGGACTGACACAGGGCTGTGGGGAGAGAGTGGGACAGAGGGATTAGTTTGGGGACTGACACAGGGCTGTGGGGAGGCAGTGGGACAGTGGTATTAGTTTGGGGACTGACACAGGGCTGTGGGGAGAGAGTGGGACAGTGGGATTAGTTTGGGGACTGACACAGGGCTGTGGGAGAGAGTGGGACAGTGTGATTAGTTTGGGGACTGACACGGTGCTGTGGGAGAGAGTGGGACAGTGGGATTAGTTTGGGAACTGACACAGGGCTGTGGGGAGAGAGTGGGACAGTGGGATTAGTTTGGAGACTGACACATGACTCTGGGGAGAGAGTGGGACAGTGGGATTAGTTTGGGGACTGACACAGGGCTGTGGGGAGAGAATGGGACAGTGGGATTAGTTTGGGGACTGACACAGGGCTGTGGGGAGAGAGTGGGACAGTGGGATTATTTTGGGGACTGACGTAGGTCTGAGGGGAGACAGTGGGACAGTGGGATTAGTTTGGGGACTGACACAGGGCATTGGGGAGAGAGTGGGGCAGAAGGGATTAGTTTGGGGACTGACAGAGGACTTTGGGGAGAGTGTGGGACTGTGGGATTAGTTTGGGGACTGACGCTGGTCAGTGGGGAGAGAGTGGGACAGTGGGATTAGTTTGGGGACTGACACAGGACTCTGGGGAGAGAGTGGGAGAATGGGATTAGTTTGGGGACTGACACAGGGCTGTGGGGAGAGAGTAGGACAGTGGGATTAGTTTGGGGACTGACACAGGACTGTTCGGAGAGAGTGGGACTGTGGGATTAGTTTGGGGACAGAAACAGGTCTGTGTGGATAGAGTGGGACGGTGGGATTCGTTTGGGGAATGACACAGGACGGTGGGGGGAGAGTGGGATTAGTTTGGGGACTGACACAGGTCTGTGGGCAGAGAGTGGGACTGTGGGATTAGTTTGGGGACTGACTGGGCTGTGGGGAGAGAATGGGACAGTGGGATTAGTTTGGGGACAGACAGAGGACTCTGGCGAGAGTGTGGGACAGTGGGATTAGTTTGGGGAATGACACAGGACGGTGGGGGGAGAGTGGGATTAGTTTGGGTACTGACACAGGGCTGTGGGGATAGAGTGGGACGGAGGGATTGGTTTGGGGAATGACACAGGACGGTGGGGGGAAAGTGGGATTAGTTTCCGGTCTGACGGGGCTGTGGGAAGAGAGTGGGACAATGGGATAAGTTTGGGGACTGACACGGGGCTGTGCAAGAGAGGGGGACAGTGGGATTAGTTTGGGGACTGACACAGGACTGTGAGGAGAGAGTGGGACAGTGGGATTAGTTTGGGGACTGATGTAGGGCTGAGGGGAGAAAGTGGGACAATGGGATTAGTTTGGGGACTGATACCGGGCTGTGGGGAAAGAGTGGGACAGTGGGATTAGTTTCGGGACTGACACATGGCTGTGGGGAGACAGTGGGACAGGGGGATTATTTTGGGGACTGACACAGCGATGTGGGGAGACAGTGGGGCAGTGGGGTTAGTTTGGGGACTGACACATGGCTGTGGGGAGACAGTGGGACAGGGGGGATTAGTTTGGGGACAGACAGAGGACACTGGGTAGAGTGTGGGACAGTGGGATTAGTTTGGGGACAGACAGAGGACTCTGGCGAGAGTGTGGGACAGTTGGATTAGTTTGGGGAATTACACAGGACGGTGGGGGGAGAGTGGGATTCGTTTGGGGACTGACACAGGTTTGTGGGGAGAGAGTGGGACTGTGGGATTAGTTTGGGGACTGACTGGGCTGTGGGGAGAGAATGGGACAGTGGGATTAGTTTGGGGACAGACAGAGGACTCTGGCGAGAGTGTGGGACAGTGGGATTAGTTTGGGGAATGACACAGGACGGTGGGGGGAGAGTGGGATTAGTTTGGGGATTGACACAGGGCTGTGGGGAGAGAGTGGGACAGTGGGATTAGTTTGGGGACTGACAGGGCTGTGGGGAGGCAGTGGGACAGTGGGATTAGTTTGGGGACTGACACAGGGCTGTGGGGAGAGAGTGGGACAGTGGGATTAGTTTCGGGACTGACACAGGGCTCTGGGGAGAGAGTGGGATGGTGAGATTAGTTTCGGGACTGACACAGGGCTCTGGGGAGACAGTGGGACGGTGGGATTAGTTTGGGGACCGATGCAGGGCTGTGGGGAGAGAGTGGGACAATGGGATTAGTTTGGGGACAGATCAAGGGCTGTGGGACAGAGTGGGACAGTGGGATTCGTTTGGGGACAGACAGAGGACACTGGGGAGAGTGTGGGACAGTGGGAGTAGTTTGGGGACAGACACAGGACACTGGGGAGAGTGTGGGACAGTGGGATTAGTTTGGGAACTGACCTAGGTCTGAGGGGAGACAGTGGGGCAGTGGGGTTAGTTTGGGGACTGACACATGGCTGTGGGGAGACAGTGGGACAGGGGGGATTAGTTTGGGGACAGACAGAGGACACTGGGTAGAGTGTGGGACAGTGGGATTAGTTTGGGGACAGACAGAGGACTCTGGCGAGAGTGTGGGACAGTTGGATTAGTTTGGGGAATTACACAGGACGGTGGGGGGAGAGTGGGATTCGTTTGGGGACTGACACAGGTCTGTGGGGAGAGAGTGGGACTGTGGGATTAGTTTGGGGACTGACTGGGCTGTGGGGAGAGAATGGGACAGTGGGATTAGTTTGGGGACAGACAGAGGACTCTGGCGAGAGTGTGGGACAGTGGGATTAGTTTGGGGAATGACACAGGACGGTGGGGGGAGAGTGGGATTAGTTTGGGGACTGACACAGGGCTGTGGGGAGAGAGTGGGACAGTGGGATTAGTTTGGGGACTGACACAGGGCTGTGGGGAGGCAGTGGGACAGTGGGATTAGTTTGGGGACTGACACAGGGCTGTGGGGAGAGAGTGGGACAGAGGGATTAGTTTGGGGACTGACACAGGGCTGTGGGGAGAGAGTGGGACAGTGGGATTAGTTTCGGGACTGACACAGGGCTCTGGGGAGAGAGTGGGATGGTGAGATTAGTTTCAGGACTGACACAGGGCTCTGGGGAGACAGTGGGACGGTGGGATTAGTTTGGGGACCGATGCAGGGCTGTGGGGAGAGAGTGGGACAATGGGATTAGTTTGGGGACAGACAGAGGACTCTGGCGAGAGTGTGGGACAGTGGGATTAGTTTGGGGAATGACACAGGACGGTGGGGGGAGAGTGGGATTAGTTTGGGGACTGACACAGGGCTGTGGGGAGAGAGTGGGACAGTGGGATTAGTTTGGGGACTGACACAGGGCTGTGGGGAGAGAGTGGGACAGTGGGATTAGTTTGGGGACTGACGCAGGTCAGTGGGGAGACAGTGGGACAGGGGGATTATTTTGGGGACTGATACAGGGATGTGGGCAGAGAGTGGGACAGTGGGATTAGTTTGGGGACTGATGTAGGGCTGTGGGGAGAGAGTGGGACAATGGGATTAGTTTGGGGACTGATACCGGGCTGTGGGGAGAGAGTGGGACAGTGGGATTAGTTTCGGGACAGACACATGGCTGTGGGGAGACAGTGGGACAGGGGGATTATTTTGGGGACTGACACAGCGATGTGGGGAGAGAGTGGGACAGTGGGATTAGTTTGGGGACTGACACAGGACTGTGGGGAGAGAGTGGGACAGTGGGATTAGTTTGGGGACAGACAGAGGACTGTGGGGAGAGAGTGGGACTGTGGGATTAGTTTGGGGAATGACACAGGACTCTGGGGAGAGTGTGGGACAGTGGGATTAGTTTGGGGAATGAGACAGGACGGTGGGGGGAGAGTGGGATTAGTTTGGGGACTGACACAGGGCTGTGGGAGAGAGTGGGACAGTGGGATTAGTTTGGGGACTGACACAGGACTCTGGGGAGACAGTTGGACAGGGGGATTATTTTGGGGACTGATACAGGGATGTGGGCAGAGAGTGGGACAGTGGGATTAGTTTGGGGACTGATGTAGGGCTGTGCGGAGAGAGTGGGACAATGGGATTAGTTTGGGGACTGATACCGGGCTGTGGGGAGAGAGTGGGACAGTGGGATTAGTTTGGGGACAGACAGAGGACACTGGGGAGAGTGTGGGACAGTGGGATTAGTTTGGGGACAGACGCAGGACACTGGGCAGAGAGTGGGACAGTGGGATTATTTTGTGGACTGACATAGGTCTGAGGGGAGATAGTGGGACAGTGTGATTAGTTTGGGGACTGACACAGGGCTGTGGGGAGAGAGTGGGGCAGTGGGATTAGTTTGGGGACTGACACAGGGCTGTGGTGAGAGAGTGGGACATTGGGATCAGTTTGGGGACGGACACAGGGGTGTGGGAGAGTGTGGGACAGTGGGATTAGTTTGGGGACCGATACAGGACTCTGGGGAGAGACTGGGACAGTGGGATTAGTTTGGGGACTGACAGAGGGCTGTGGGGAGAGAGTGGGAGACTGAAATTGTTTTGGGGACTGACACAGGGCTTTGGGGAGAGAGTGGGGCAGAGGGATTAGTTTGTGGACTGACAGAGGAATGTGGGGATAGTGTGTGACAGAGGGATTAGTTTGGGGACTGACGCAGGTCAGTGGGGAGAGAGTGGGGCAGAGGGATTAGTTTGGGGACTGACACAGACTGTGGGGAGAGTGTGGGACAGTGCGATTAGTTTGGGGACTGACACAGGACTGTGGGGACAGAGTGGGACAGTAGGATTAGTTTGGGGACTGACACAGTGCTGTGGGGAGACAGTGGGACAGGGGGATTATTTTGGTGACTGACACAGGGCTGTGGGGAGGCAGTGGGACAGTGGGATTAGTTTGGGGACAGACAGAGGACTCTGGTGAGAGTGTGGGACAGTGGGATTAGTTTGGGGAATGACACAGGACTCTGGGGAGAGTGTGGGACAGTGGGATTAGTTTGGGGAATGACACAGGACGGTGGGGGGAGAGTGGGATTAGTTTGGGGACTGACACAGGGCTGTGGGGATAGAGTGGGATGGTGGGATTAGATTGGGGAATGACACAGGACGGTGGGGGGAGAGTGGGATTAGTTTGGGGACGACACAGGGCTGTGGGAGAGTGTGGGACAGTGGGATTAGTTTGTGAACTGACACAGGACACTGGGGAGAGAGTGGGACAGTGGGATTAGTTTCCGGTCTGACGGGGCTGTGGGAAGAGAGTGGGACAGTGGGATTAGTTTGGGGACTGACACGGGGCTGTGCGAGAGAGGGGGACAGTGGGATTAGTTTGGGGACTGACACAGGACTGTGAGGAGAGAGTGGGACAGTGGGATTAGTTTGGGGACTGACGCAGGTCAGTGGGGAGACAGTGGGACAGGGGGATTATTTTGGGGACTGATACAGGGATGTGGGCAGAGAGTGGGACAGTGGGATTAGTTTGGGGACTGATGTAGGGCTGTGGGGAGAGAGTGGAACAATGGGATTAGTTTGGGGACTGATACCGGGCTGTAAGGAGAGAGTGGGACAGTGGGATTAGTTTCGGGACAGACACATGGCTGTGGGGAGACAGTGGGACAGGGGGATTATTTTGGGGACTGACACAGCGATGTGGGGAGAGAGTGGGACAGTGGGATTAGTTTGGGGACTGACACAGGACTGTGGGGAGAGAGTGGGACTGTGGGAATAGTTTGGGGACTGACTGGGCTGTGGGGAGAGAATGGGACAGTGGGATTAGTTTGGGGACAGAAAGAGGACTCTGGCGAGAGTGTGGGACAGTGGGATTAGTTTGGGGAATTACACAGGACGGTGGGGGGAGAGTGGGATTCGATTGGGGACTGACACAGGTCTGTGGGGAGAGAGTGGGACTGTGGGATTAGTTTGGGGACTGACTGGGCTGTGGGGAGAGAATGGGACAGTGGGATTAGTTTGGGGACAGACAGAGGACTCTGGCGAGAGTGTGGGACAGTGGGATTAGTTTGGGGAATTACACAGGACGGTGGGGGGAGAGTGGGATTCGTTTGGGGACTGACACAGGTCTGTGGGGAGAGAGTGGGACTGTGGGATTAGTTTGGGGACTGACTGGGCTGTGGGGAGAGAATGGGACAGTGGCATTAGTTTGGGGACTGACACAGGACTGTGGGGAGAGAGTGGGACTGTGGGAATAGTTTGGGGACTGACTGGGCTGTGGGGAGAGAATGGGACAGTGGGATTAGTTTGGGGACAGAAAGAGGACTCTGGCGAGAGTGTGGGACAGTGGGATTAGTTTGGGGAATTACACAGGACGGTGGGGGGAGAGTGGGATTCGTTTGGGGACTGACACAGGTCTGTGGGGAGAGAGTGGGACTGTGGGATTAGTTTGGGGACTGACTGGGCTGTGGGGAGAGAATGGGACAGTGGGATTAGTTTGGGGACAGACAGAGGACTCTGGCGAGAGTGTGGGACAGTGGGATTAGTTTGGGGAATGACACAGGACGGTGGGGGGAGAGTGGGATTAGTTTGGGGACTGACACAGGGCTGTGAGGAGAGAGTGGGACAGTGGGATTAGTTTGGGGACTGATGTAGGGCTGAGGGGAGAAAGTGGGACAATGGGATTAGTTTGGGGACTGATACCGGGCTGTGGGGAAAGAGTGGGACAGTGGGATTAGTTTCGGGACTGACACATGGCTGTGGGGAGACAGTGGGACAGGGGGATTATTTTGGGGACTGACACAGCGATGTGGGGAGACAGTGGGGCAGTGGGGTTAGTTTGGGGACTGACACAGGGCTGTGGGGAGAGAGTGGGACAGTGGGATTGGTTTGGGGACTGACACAGGACTCTGGGGAGAGTGTGGGACAGTGGGAATAGTTTGGGGAATGACACAGGACGGTGGGGGGACAGTGGGATTAGTTTCCGGTCTGACGGGGCTGTGTGGAGATAGTGGGACAGTGGGATTAGTTTGGGGACTGACACGGGGCTGTGCGAGAGAGTGGGACAGTGGGATTAGTTTGGGGCCTGACACAGGACTGTGAGGAGAGAGTGGGACAGTGGGATTAGTTTGGGGACTGACGCAGGTCAGTTGGGAGACAGTGGGACAGGGGGATTATTTTGGGGACTGATACAGGGATGTGGGCAGAGAGTGGGATACTGGGATTAGTTTGGGGACTGATGTAGGGCTGTGGGGAGAGAGTGGGACAATGGGATTAGTTTGGGGACTGATACCGGGCTGTGGGGAGAGAGTGGGACAGTGGGATTAGTTTGGGGACTGACACAGGACTCTGGGGAGAGTGTGGGACAGTGGGAATAGTTTGGGGAATGACACAGGACGGTGGGGAGAGAGTGGGACAGTTGTATTAGTTTGGGGACTGACACAGGGCTGTTGGAGAGTGTGGGACAGAGGGATTAGTTTGTGGACTGACACAGGGCTGTGGGGAGAGAGTGGGACAGTGGGATTAGTTTGGGGACTGACACAGGACTCTGGGGAGACAGTTGGACAGGGGGATTATTTTGGGGACTGATACAGGGATGTCGGCAGAGAGTGGGACAGTGGGATTAGTTTGGGGACTGATGTAGGGCTGTGCGGAGAGAGTGGGACAATGGGATTAGTTTGGGGACTGATACCGGGCTGTGGGGAGAGAGTGGGACAGTGGGATTAGTTTGGGGACAGACAGAGGACACTGGGGAGAGTGTGGGACAGTGGGATTAGTTTGGGGACAGACGCAGGACACTGGGGAGAGTGTGGGACAGTGGGATTAGTTTGGGGACTGACACAAGGATGTGGGCAGAGAGTGGGACAGTGGGATTATTTTGGGGACTGACATAGGTCTGAGGGGAGATAGTGGGACAGTGTGATTAGTTTGGGGACTGACACAGGGCTGTGGGGAGAGAGTGGGGCAGTGGGATTAGTTTGGAGACTGACACAGGACTGTGGGGAGAGAGTGGGACTGTGGGAATAGTTTGGGGACTGACTGGGCTGTGGGGAGAGAATGGGACAGTGGGATTAGTTTGGGGACAGAAAGAGGACTCTGGCGAGAGTGTGGGACAGTGGGATTAGTTTGGGGAATTACACAGGACGGTGGGGGGAGAGTGGGATTCGATTGGGGACTGACACAGGTCTGTGGGGAGAGAGTGGGACTGTGGGATTAGTTTGGGGACTGACTGGGCTGTGGGGAGAGAATGGGACAGTGGGATTAGTTTGGGGACAGACAGAGGACTCTGGCGAGAGTGTGGGACAGTGGGATTAGTTTGGGGAATTACACAGGACGGTGGGGGGAGAGTGGGATTCGTTTGGGGACTGACACAGGTCTGTGGGGAGAGAGTGGGACTGTGGGATTAGTTTGGGGACTGACTGGGCTGTGGGGAGAGAATGGGACAGTGGCATTAGTTTGGGGACTGACACAGGACTGTGGGGAGAGAGTGGGACTGTGGGAATAGTTTGGGGACTGACTGGGCTGTGGGGAGAGAGTGGGACAGTGGGATTGGTTTGGGGACTGACACAGGACTCTGGGGAGAGTGTGGGACAGTGGGAATAGTTTGGGGAATGACACAGGACGGTGGGGGGACAGTGGGATTAGTTTCCGGTCTGACGGGGCTGTGTGGAGATAGTGGGACAGTGGGATTAGTTTGGGGACTGACACGGGGCTGTGCGAGAGAGTGGGACAGTGGGATTAGTTTGGGGCCTGACACAGGACTGTGAGGAGAGAGTGGGACAGTGGGATTAGTTTGGGGACTGACGCAGGTCAGTTGGGAGACAGTGGGACAGGGGGATTATTTTGGGGAGTGATACAGGGATGTGGGCAGAGAGTGGGATACTGGGATTAGTTTGGGGACTGATGTAGGGCTGTGGGGAGAGAGTGGGACAATGGGATTAGTTTGGGGACTGATACCGGGCTGTGGGGAGAGAGTGGGACAGTGGGATTAGTTTGGGGACTGACACAGGACTCTGGGGAGAGTGTGGGACAGTGGGAATAGTTTGGGGAATGACACAGGACGGTGGGGAGAGAGTGGGACAGTTGTATTAGTTTGGGGACTGACACAGGGCTGTTGGAGAGTGTGGGACAGAGGGATTAGTTTGTGGACTGACACAGGGCTGTGGGGAGAGAGTGGGACAGTGGGATTAGTTTGGGGACTGACACAGGACTCTGGGGAGACAGTTGGACAGGGGGATTATTTTGGGGACTGATACAGGGATGTGGGCAGAGAGTGGGACAGTGGGATTAGTTTGGGGACTGATGTAGGGCTGTGCGGAGAGAGTGGGACAATGGGATTAGTTTGGGGACTGATACCGGGCTGTGGGGAGAGAGTGGGACAGTGGGATTAGTTTGGGGACAGACAGAGGACACTGGGGAGAGTGTGGGACAGTGGGATTAGTTTGGGGACAGACGCAGGACACTGGGGAGAGTGTGGGACAGTGGGATTAGTTTGGGGACTGACACAAGGATGTGGGCAGAGAGTGGGACAGTGGGATTATTTTGGGGACTGACATAGGTCTGAGGGGAGATAGTGGGACAGTGTGATTAGTTTGGGGACTGACACAGGGCTGTGGGGAGAGAGTGGGGCAGTGGGATTAGTTTGGAGACTGACACAGGGCTGTGGTGAGAGAGTGGGACATTGGGATCAGTTTGGGGACGGACACAGGGGTGTGGGAGAGTGTGGGACAGTGGGATTAGTTTGGGGACTGATACAGGACTCTGGGGAGAGACTGGGACAGTGGGATTAGTTTGGGGACTGACAGAGGGCTGTGGGGAGAGAGTGGGAGACTGAAATTGTTTTGGGGACTGACACAGGGCTGTGGGGAGAGAGTGGGACAGTGGGATTAGTTTGGGGACAGACAGAGGACACTGGGGAGAGTGTGGGACAGTGGGATTAGTTTGGGGACTGACACAGACTGTGGGGAGAGTGTGGGACAGTGCGATTAGTTTGGGGACTGACACAGGACTGTGGGGACAGAGTGGGACAGTAGGATTAGTTTGGGGACTGACACAGTGCTGTGGGGAGACAGTGGGACAGGGGGATTATTTTGGTGACTGACACAGGGCTGTGGGGAGGCAGTGGGACAGGGGGATTAGATTGGGGACCGACACATGGCTGTGGGGAAACAGTGGGACAGGGGGATTAGTTTGGGGACAGACAGAGGACTCTGGCGAGAGTGTGGGACAGTGGGATTAGTTTGGGGAATGACACAGGACTCTGGGGAGAGTGTGGGACAGTGGGATTAGTTTGGGGAATGACACAGGACGGTGGGGGGAGAGTGGGATTAGTTTGGGGACTGACACAGGGCTGTGGGGATAGAGTGGGATGGTGGGATTAGATTGGGGAATGACACAGGACGGTGGGGGGAGAGTGGGATTAGTTTGGGGACGACACAGGGCTGTGGGAGAGTGTGGGACAGTGGGATTAGTTTGTGGACTGACACGGGAGAGAGTGGGACAGTGGGATTAGTTTCCGGTCTGACGGGGCTGTGGGAAGAGAGTGGGACAGTGGGATTAGTTTGGGGACTGACACGGGGCTGTGCGAGAGAGGGGGACAGTGGGATTAGTTTGGGGACTGACACAGGACTGTGAGGAGAGAGTGGGACAGTGGGATTAGTTTGGGGACTGACGCAGGTCAGTGGGGAGACAGTGGGACAGGGGGATTATTTTGGGGACTGATACAGGGATGTGGGCAGAGAGTGGGACAGTGGGATTAGTTTGGGGACTGATGTAGGGCTGTGGGGAGAGAGTGGAACAATGGGATTAGTTTGGGGACTGATACCGGGCTGTAAGGAGAGAGTGGGACAGTGGGATTAGTTTCGGGACAGACACATGGCTGTGGGGAGACAGTGGGACAGGGGGATTATTTTGGGGACTGACACAGCGATGTGGGGAGAGAGTGGGACAGTGGGATTAGTTTGGGGACTGACACAGGACTGTGGGGAGAGAGTGGGACTGTGGGAATAGTTTGGGGACTGACTGGGCTGTGGGGAGAGAATGGGACAGTGGCATTAGTTTGGGGACAGAAAGAGGACTCTGGCGAGAGTGTGGGACAGTGGGATTAGTTTGGGGAATTACACAGGACGGTGGGGGGAGAGTGGGATTCGTTTGGGGACTGACACAGGTCTGTGGGGAGAGAGTGGGACTGTGGGATTAGTTTGGGGACTGACTGGGCTGTGGGGAGAGAATGGGACAGTGGCATTAGTTTGGGGACTGACACAGGACTGTGGGGAGAGAGTGGGACTGTGGGAATAGTTTGGGGACTGACTGGGCTGTGGGGAGAGAATGGGACAGTGGCATTAGTTTGGGGACAGAAAGAGGACTCTGGCGAGAGTGTGGGACAGTGGGATTAGTTTGGGGAATTACACAGGACGGTGGGGGGAGAGTGGGATTCGTTTGGGGACTGACACAGGTCTGTGGGGAGAGAGTGGGACTGTGGGATTAGTTTGGGGACTGACTGGGCTGTGGGGAGAGAATGGGACAGTGGGATTAGTTTGGGGACAGACAGAGGACTCTGGCGAGAGTGTGGGACAGTGGGATTAGTTTGGGGAATGACACAGGACGGTGGGGGGAGAGTGGGATTAGGTTGGGGACTGACACAGGGCTGTGGGGAGAGAGTGGGACAGTGGGATTGGTTTGGGGACTGACACAGGACTCTGGGGAGAGTGTGGGACAGTGGGAATAGTTTGGGGAATGACACAGGACGGTGGGGGGACAGTGGGATTAGTTTCCGGTCTGACGGGGCTGTGTGGAGATAGTGGGACAGTGGGATTAGTTTGGGGACTGACACGGGGCTGTGCGAGAGAGTGGGACAGTGGGATTAGTTTGGGGCCTGACACAGGACTGTGAGGAGAGAGTGGGACAGTGGGATTAGTTTGGGGACTGACGCAGGTCAGTTGGGAGACAGTGGGACAGGGGGATTATTTTGGGGACTGATACAGGGATGTGGGCAGAGAGTGGGACACTGGGATTAGTTTGGGGACTGATGTAGGGCTGTGGGGAGAGAGTGGGACAATGGGATTAGTTTGGGGACTGATACCGGGCTGTGGGGAGAGAGTGGGACAGTGGGATTAGTTTGGGGACTGACACAGGACTCTGGGGAGAGTGTGGGACAGTGGGAATAGTTTGGGGAATGACACAGGACGGTGGGGAGAGAGTGGGACAGTTGTATTAGTTTGGGGACTGACACAGGGCTGTTGGAGAGTGTGGGACAGAGGGATTAGTTTGTGGACTGACACAGGGCTGTGGGGAGAGAGTGGGACAGTGGGATTAGTTTGGGGACTGACACAGGACTCTGGGGAGACAGTTGGACAGGGGGATTATTTTGGGGACTGATACAGGGATGTGGGCAGAGAGTGGGACAGTGGGATTAGTTTGGGGACTGATGTAGGGCTGTGCGGAGAGAGTGGGACCATGGGATTAGTTTGGGGACTGATACCGGGCTGTGGGGAGAGAGTGGGACAGTGGGATTAGTTTGGGGACAGACAGAGGACACTGGGGAGAGTGTGGGACAGTGGGATTAGTTTGGGGACAGACGCAGGACACTGGGGAGAGTGTGGGACAGTGGGATTAGTTTGGGGACTGACACAGGGATGTGGGCAGAGAGTGGGACAGTGGGATTATTTTGGGGACTGACATAGGTCTGAGGGGAGATAGTGGGACATTGGGATCAGTTTGGGGACGGACACAGGGGTGTGGGAGAGTGTGGGACAGTGGGATTAGTTTGGGGACTGACAGAGGGCTGTGGGGAGAGAGTGGGAGACTGAAATTGTTTTGGGGACTGACACAGGGCTTTGGGGAGAGAGTGGGGCAGAGGGATTAGTTTGTGGACTGACAGAGGAATGTGGGGATAGTGTGTGACAGAGGGATTAGTTTGGGGACTGACGCAGGTCAGTGGGGAGAGAGTGGGGCAGAGGGATTAGTTTGGGGACTGACACAGGACTGTGGGGAGAGAGTGGGACAGTGCGATTAGTTTGGGGACTGACACAGGACTGTGGGGACAGAGTGGGACAGTAGGATTAGTTTGGGGACTGACACAGTGCTGTGGGGAGACAGTGGGACAGGGGGATTAGATTGGGGACCGACACATGGCTGTGGGGAGACAGTGGGACAGTGGGATTAGTTTGGGGACAGACAGAGGACTCTGGTGAGAGTGTGGGACAGTGGGATTAGTTTGGGGAATGACACAGGACTCTGGGGAGAGTGTGGGACAGTGGGATTAGTTTGGGGAATGACACAGGACGGTGGGGGGAGAGTGGGATTAGTTTGGGGACTGACACAGGGCTGTGGGGATAGAGTGGGATGGTGGGATTAGATTGGGGAATGACACAGGACGGTGGGGGGAGAGTGGGATTAGTTTGGGGACGACACAGGGCTGTGGGAGAGTGTGGGACAGTGGGATTAGTTTGGGGACAGACACAGGACACTGGGGAGAGAGTGGGACAGTGGGATTAGTTTCCGGTCTGACGGGGCTGTGGGAAGAGAGTGGGACAGTGGGATTAGTTTGGGGACTGACACGGGGCTGTGCGAGAGAGGGGGACAGTGGGATCAGTTTGGGGACTGACACAGGACTGTGAGGAGAGAGTGGGACAGTGGGATTAGTTTGGGGACTGACGCAGGTCAGTGGGGAGACAGTGGGACAGGGGGATTATTTTGGGGACTGATACAGGGATGTGGGCAGAGAGTGGGACAGTGGGATTAGTTTGGGGACTGATGTAGGGCTGTGGGGAGAGAGTGGGACAATGGGATTAGTTTGGGGACTGATACCGGGCTGTGGGGAGAGAGTGGGACAGTGGGATTAGTTTCGAGACAGACACATGGCTGTGGGGAGACAGTGGGACAGGGGGATTATTTTGGGGACTGACACAGCGATGTGGGGAGAGAGTGGGACAGTGGGATTAGTTTGGGGACTGACACAGGACTGTGGGGAGAGAGTGGGACTGTGGGAATAGTTTGGGGACTGACTGGGCTATGGGGAGAGAATGGGACAGTGGGATTAGTTTGGGGACAGAAAGAGGACTCTGGCGAGAGTGTGGGACAGTGGGATTAGTTTGTGGAATTACACAGGACATGGGGGGAGAGTGGGATTCGTTTGGGGACTGACACAGGTCTGTGGGGAGAGAGTGGGACTGTGGGATTAGTTTGGGGACTGACTGGGCTGTGGGGAGAGAATGGGACAGTGGGATTAGTTTGGGGACAGACAGAGGACTCTGGCGAGAGTGTGGGACAGTGGGATTAGTTTGGGGAATGACACAGGACGGTGGTGGGAGAGTGGGATTAGTTTGGGGACTGACACAGGGCTGTGGGGAGAGAGTGGGACAGTGGGATTGGTTTGGGGACTGACACAGGACTCTGGGGAGAGTGTGGCACAGTGGGAATAGTTTGGGGAATGACACAGGACGGTGGGGGGAGAGTGGGATTAGTTTGGGGACTGACACAGGGCTGTGGGGATAGAGTGGGACGGTGGGATTAGTTTGGGGAATGACACAGGATGGTAGGGGAAGAGTGGGATTAGTTTGGGGACGACACAGGGCTGTGGGAGAGTGTGGGACAGTGGGATTAGTTTGGGGACTGACACAGGATACTGGGGAGAGACTGGGACAGTGGGACTAGTTTCCGGTCTGACGGGGCTGTGTGGAGATAGTGGGACAGTGGGATTAGTTTGGGGACTGACACGGGGCTGTGCGAGAGAGTGGGACAGTGGGATTAGTTTGGGGCCTGACACAGGACTGTGAGGAGAGAGTGGGACAGTGGGATTAGTTTGGGGACTGACGCAGGTCAGTTGGGAGACAGTGGGACAGGGGGATTATTTTGGGGACTGATACAGGGATGTGGGCAGAGAGTGGGACACTGGGATTAGTTTGGGGACTGATGTAGGGCTGTGGGGAGAGAGTGGGACAATGGGATTAGTTTGGGGACTGATACCGGGCTGTGGGGAGAGAGTGGGACAGTGGGATTAGTTTGGGGACAGACACATGGCTGTGGGGAGACAGTGGGACAGGGGGATTATTTTGGGGACTGACACAGCGATGTGGGGAGAGAGTGGGACAGTGGGATTAGTTTGGGGACTGACACAGGACTGTGGGGAGAGAGTGGGACTGTGGGAATAGTTTGAGGACTGACTGGGCTGTGGGGAGAGAATGGGACAGTGGGATTAGTTTGGGGACAGAAAGAGGACTCTGGCGAGAGTGTGGGACAGTGGGATTAGTTTGGGGAATTACACAGGACGGTGGGGGGAGAGTGGGATTCATTTGGGGACTGACACAGGTCTGTGGGGAGAGAGTGGGACTGTGGGATTAGTTTGGGGACTGACTGGGCTGTGGGGAGAGAATGGGACAGTGGCATTAGTTTGGGGAGTGACACAGGGCAGTGGGGAGAGAGTGGGACAGTGGGATTAGTTTAGGGAAGACACAGGGCTGTGGGGAGAGAGTGGGATTAGTTTGGGGTCTGACGCAGGACTGTGGGGAGAGAGTGGGACAGTTGTATTAGTTTGGGGACTGACACAGGGCTGTTGGAGAGTGTGGGACAGAGGGATTAGTTTGTGGACTGACACAGGGCTGTGGGGAGAGAGTGGGACAGTGGGATTAGTTTGGGGACTGACACAGGACTCTGGGGAGACAGTTGGACAGGGGGATTATTTTGGGGACTGATACAGGGATGTGGGCAGAGAGTGGGACAGTGGGATTAGTTTGGGGACTGATGTAGGGCTGTGCGGAGAGAGTGGGACAATGGGATTAGTTTGGGGACTGATACCGGGCTGTGGGGAGAGAGTGGGACAGTGGGATTAGTTTGGGGACAGACAGAGGACACTGGGGAGAGTGTGGGACAGTGGGATTAGTTTGGGGACAGACGCAGGACACTGGGGAGAGTGTGGGACAGTGGGATTAGTTTGGGGTCTGACACAGGGATGAGGGGAGATAGTGGGACAGTGTGATTGGGGACTGACACAGGGCTGTGGGGAGATAGTGGGGCAGTGGGATTAGTTTGGGGACTGACACAGGGCTGTGGTGAGAGAGTGGGACATTGGGATCAGTTTGGGGACGGACACAGGGGTGTGGGAGAGTGTGGGACAGTGGGATTAGTTTGGGGACCGATACAGGACTCTGGGGAGAGACTGGGACAGTGGGATTAGTTTGGGGACTGACAGAGGGCTGTGGGGAGAGAGTGGGAGACTGAAATTGTTTTGGGGACTGACACAGGGCTTTGGGGAGAGAGTGGGGCAGAGGGATTAGTTTGTGGACTGACAGAGGAATGTGGGGATAGTGTGTGACAGAGGGATTAGTTTGGGGACTGACGCAGGTCAGTGGGGAGAGAGTGGGGCAGAGGGATTAGTTTGGGGACTGACACAGGACTGTGGGGAGAGTGTGGGACAGTGCGATTAATTTGGGGACTGACACAGGACTGTGGGGACAGAGTGGGACAGTAGGATTAGTTTGGGGACTGACACAGTGCTGTGGGGAGACAGTGGGACAGGGGGATTATTTTGGTGACTGACACAGGGCTGTGGGGAGGCAGTGGGACAGGGGGATTAGATTGGGGACCGACACATGGCTGTGGGGAAACAGTGGGACAGGGGGATTATTTTGGGGACTGACACAGGGATGTGGGGAGACAGTGGGACAGTGGGATTAGTTTGGGGACAGACAGAGGACTCTGGCGAGAGTGTGGGACAGTGGGATTAGTTTGGGGAATGACACAGGACTCTGGGGAGAGTGTGGGACAGTGGGATTAGTTTGGGGACAGACAGAGGACTCTGGCGAGAGTGTGGGACAGTGGGATTAGTTTGGGGAATGACACAGGACTCTGGGGAGAGTGTGGGACAGTGGGATTAGTTTCGGGACTGACGGGGCAGTGGGCGAGAGTGGGTCGGTGGGATTAGTTTGGGGACTGACACAGGACTGTTCGGAGAGAGTGGGACTGTGGGATTAGTTTGGGGACAGAAACAGGTCTGTGGGGATAGAGTGGGACGGTGGGATTCGTTTGGGGACTGACACAGGGCTGTGGGGAGACAGTGGGACCGGGGGATTATTTTGGGGACTGATACAGGGATGTGGGCAGAGAGTGGGACAGTGGGATTAGTTTGGGGACTGATGTAGGGCTGTGGGGAGAGAGTGGGACAATGGGATTAGTTTGGGGACTGACACAGGGCAGTGGGGAGAGAGTGGGACAGTGGGATTAGTTTGGGGAGTGACACAGGGCAGTGGGGAGAGAGTGGGACAGTGGGATTAGTTTGGGGACGACTCAGGGCTGTGGGGAGAGAGTGGGATTAGTTTGGGGTCTGACGCAGGACTGTGGGGAGAGAGTGGGACAGTTGTATTAGTTTGGGGACTGACACAGGGCTGTGGGTAGGGAGTGGGACAGTGGGATTAGTTTGGGGACTGACACAGGACTCTGGGGAGAGAGTGGGACAGTGGGATTAGTTTGGGGACTGACACAGGGCTGTTGGAGAGTGTGGGACAGAGGGATTAGTTTGTGGACTGACACAGGGCTGTGGGGAGAGAGTGGGACAGTGGGATTAGTTTGGGGACTGACACAGGACTCTGGGGAGAGAGTGGGACAGTGGGATTAGTTTGGGGACTGACACAGGACTCTGGGGAGAGAGTGGGACAGTGGGATTAGTTTGTGGACTGACACAGGGCTGTGGGGAGAGAGTGGGACAGCGGGATTAGTTTGGGGACTGACACAGGGCAGTGGGGAGAGAGTGGGGCAGTGGGATTAGTTTGGGGAGTGACACAGGGCTGTGGGGACAGAGTGGGACAGTGGGATTAGTTTGTGGACTGACACAGGGTTGTGGGGAGAGAGTGGGACAGTGGGGTTAGTTTGGGGACTGACACAGGGCTGTTGGAGAGTGTGGGACAGAGGGATTAGTTTGGGGACTGACACAGGACTCTGGGGAGAGAGTGGGACAGTGGGATTAGTTTGGGGACTGACACAGGACTCTGGGGAGAGAGTGGGACAGTGGGATTAGTTTGTGGACTGACACAGGGCTGTGGGGAGAGAGTGGGACAGCGGGATTAGTTTGGGGACTGACACAGGGCAGTGGGGAGAGAGTGGGGCAGTGGGATTAGTTTGGGGAGTGACACAGGGCTGTGGGGACAGAGTGGGACAGTGGGATTAGTTTGTGGACTGACACAGGGTTGTGGGGAGAGAGTGGGACAGTGGGGTTAGTTTGGGGACTGACACAGGGCTGTTGGAGAGTGTGGGACAGAGGGATTAGTTTGGGGACTGACACAGGACTCTGGGGAGAGAGTGGTACAGTGGGATTAATTTGGGGTCTGACACAGGTCTGCGTGGAGAGAGTGGGACAGTGGGATTAGTTTGGGGACTGACGCAGGGCTGTAGGGAGAGAGTGGGACAGTGGGATTAATTTGGGGACTGACACAGGACTCTGGCGAGTGTGTGGGACAGTGGGATTAGTTTGGGGACTGACGCAGGGCTGTAGGGAGAGAGTGGGACAGTGGGATTAATTTGGGGACTGACACAGGACTGTGGGGAGAGAGTGGGACAGTGGGATTAATTTGGGTACTGATACAGGACTCTGGGGAGAGAGTGGGACAGTGGGATTAGTTTGGGGACTGACACAGTGCTGTGGGGAGAGAGTGGGACAGTGGGATTAGTTTGGGGACTGACACAGGGCTCTGGGGAGAGAGTGGGGCAGTGGGATTAGTTTGGGGACTGACACGGGGCTGTGCGAGAGTGAGGGACAGTGGGATTAGTTTGTGGACTGACACAGGACTCTGGGGAGAGAGTCGGACAGTGGGATTAGTTTGGGGAATGACACACGACTCTGGGGAGAGAGTGGGACAGTGAGATTAGTTTGGGGACTGACAGGACTGTGGGAGAGAGTGGGACAGTGGGATTAGTTTGTGGACTGACACAGGGCTGTGGGGAGAGAGTGGGACAGTGGGATCAGTTTGGGGACTGACACCGGACTGGGGAGAGAGTGGGACAGTGGGATTAGTTTGGGGACGACACAGGGCTGTGGGGAGAGAGTGGGACAGTGGGATTAGTTTCGGGAGTGACACAGGGCAGTGGGGAGAGAGTGGGACAGTGGGATTAGTTTCGGGAGTGACACAGGGCAGTGGGGAGAGAGTGGGACAGTGGGATTAGTTTGGGGACTGACAGAGGACTCTGGGGAGAGAGTGGGACAGTGGGATTAGTTTGGGGATTTACACAGGGCTGTGGGGACAGAGTGGGACAGTGGCATTAGTTTGGGGACTGACGGGGGCTGAGGGAGAGAGTGGGACAGTGGGATCAGTTTGGGGACTGACACAGGACTGTGGGGAGAGAGTGGGACAGTGGGATTAGTTTGGGGACTGACGGGGGCTGAGGGAGAGAGTGGGACAGTGGGATCAGTTTGGGGACTGACACAGGGCTGTGGGGAGAGTGTGGGACAGTGGGATTAGTTTGGGGACTGACGGGGGCTGAGGGAGAGAGTGGGACAGTGGGATCAGTTTGGGGACTGACACAGGACTGTGGGGAGAGAGTGGGACAGTGGGATTAGTTTGGGGACTGACGGGGGCTGAGGGAGAGAGTGGGACAGTGGGATCAGTTTGGGGACTGACACAGGACTGTGGGGAGAGAGTGGGACAGTGGGATTAGTTTGGGGACGGACGGGGGCTGAGGGAGAGAGTGGTACAGTGGATATCATTGTCATATGAGCTAATTGTGAATATTAACCTCCCAGCTGCAGTACCCAGTGCCCTGACCAGCGAGGGCCACCATGCCAAATTCCCTCTTTACCTATGATGGGTGACTCAAAGATCTGTCCAGTTGAAACCCCGACCCCTCTGTTCTCCAGCACGGAGGAGCAGGGAGCTGCATGTCAGGAGAGACTGGTTGGGTGGAATCGCCTGCCCCCTTGCTCAAAGCCAGCGTGCATCTGCCTGTTGGGAGTGAACGGGTTAAGATGCAGGGATCGGGGAGGCCTCCCCTCCCCGTTCAGGAGCAACGCAAGCCCAGATGTGCTCCCCGCCTCCCCGCAGACAGCTGTGTATGTTTGCACAGAGTCACATGCTTGTACATCAATCGGTCTGTACTGGTTCCTCAGCCAGTCCCTTTGGCCTGTGTTTGGCCCGTCTCCCTCCAAACCTTTCCTATCCGGCTGCCTGTTCGAGCATCTGTTCAACGTCGTTCCGCGACCTGCCTGAACCACTCCCTCTGCAGCTCGTTCCATATGCAGACCACACTCTGGGTAAAAAATTTGCCCTTAAGGGTCCCCTTTAAATCTCTCCCCTCTCAGTTTAAACCTGTGTCCTCTAGTTTTAGACTCCCCACCCACCACCCTGGGGAAAAAGACTGTGACCATCCACCCTCGTGGTTTTATAAACCTCCATATGGTCACCCCTCAGCCTCCATCACTCCAGGGAAAACAGTCCCAGCCTGTCCAGCCTCTCAATCCCTCCAGTCCCGGGAACGTCCGGTGAATCTTTCCCGCCCTCTCCCCGGTTTAATAACATCCTGGGGAGCTAGAAGTGCGGCCTCACTGACGTCTTGTATGGGTGTAACGGGACGTCCCAACTCCCTCCACTCCTGGGGTCAGACACAGAGTGAACCTCCCTCCACACCGTCCCATCACACACTCCCGGGGTCAGACACAGGGTGAAGCTCCCTCCACACCGTCCCATCACACACTCCCGGGGTCAGACACAGAGTGAAGCTCCCTCCACACCGTCCCATCACACACTCCCGGGGTCAGACACAGAGTGAAGCTCCCTCCACACCGTCCCATCACACACTCCCGGGGTCAGACACAGAGTGAAGCTCCCTCCAGACCGTCCCATCACACACTCCCGGGGTCAGTCACAGAGTGAAGCTCCCTCCACACTGTCCCATCACACACTCCCGGGGTCAGACACAGAGTGAAGCTCCCTTCACACCATCCCATCACACACTCCAGGGGTCAGACACAGAGTGAAGCTCCCTCCACACCGTCCCATCACACACTCCCGGGGTCAGACACAGGGTGAAGCTCCCTCCACACCGTCCCATCACACACTCCCGGGGTCAGACACAGAGTGAAGCTCCCTCCACACCGTCCCATCACACACTCCCGGGGTCAGACACAGAGTGAAGCTCCCTCCACACCGTCCTATCATACATTCCCGGGGTCAGTGACAGAGTGAAACTCCCTCCACACCGTCCCATCACACACTCCCGGGGTCAGACTCAGAGTGAATCTCCCTCCACACCGTCCCATCACACACTCCCGGGGTCAGACTCAGAGTGAAGCTCCCTCCACACTGTCCCATCACACACTCCCGGGGTCAGACACAGAGTGAAGCTCCCTCCACACCATCCCATCACACACTCCAGGGGTCAGACACAGAGTGAATCTCCCTCCACACCGTCCCATCACACACTCCCGGGGTCAGTCACAGAGTGAAGCTCCTTCCACACCGTCCCATCACACACTCCCGGGGTCAGACACAGAGTGAAGCTCCCTCCACACCGTCCCATCACACACTCCCGGGGTCAGGCACAGAGTGAAGCTCCCTCCACACCGTCCCATCACACACTCCCGGGGTCAGTCACAGAGTGAAGCTCCTTCCAAACGTCCATCATATTCTCTCGAAATCAGAGACAGAGTGAAGTTTCTTGTACACTGTCTCACCATTCTGGTATTTTCCAGATCTTTCTGCCAACAGGGAACCCCCCCACCCCCGGGTGTGACGATTATAGTTTTGGATAATTTTCAAAAAACTCACAACAGTTTACCCTGATTACCCTGTAGTTTCCTGACACTATTCCCCACACCATTAGTTCATACACCCCTCCCCATCTCCATAACCCTTTCCCCTTCTCCGTAACCCCCTCTCAGCTCGTAACCCCTCCCCATCTCCATAACGCCCTCTGAACTCATAAACCTTCCCCATCTCCATAACCCCCTCTGGCTGGTACACCCCTCCCCATCTCCATAACCCCCTCTCGGCTTGTAACCCCTCCCCATCTCCATAATCCCCTCTCGGCTCGTAACCCCTCCCCATCTCCATAACCCCCTCTCGGCTTGTAACCCCTCCCCATCTCCATAACCCCCTCTCGGCTCGTAACCCCTCCCCATCTCCATAACCCCCTCTCGGCTCGTAACCCCTCCCCATCTCCATAATCCCCTCCCGGCTCGTAACCCCTCCCCATCTCCATAACGCCCTCTGAACTCATAAACCTTCCCCATCTCCATAACCCCCTCTGGCTGGTACACCCCTCCCCATCTCCATAACCCCCTCTCGGCTTGTAACCCCTCCCCATCTCCATAATCCCCTCTCGGCTCGTAACCCCTCCCCATCTCCATAACCCCCTCTCGGCTCGTAACCCCTCCCCATCTCCATAATCCCCTCCCGGCTCGTAACCCCTCCCCATCTCTATAATCCCCTCTCGGCTCGTAACCCCTCCCCATCTCCACAACACCCTCCGGCTGGTACACCCCTCTCAATCTCCATAACCCCCTCTCGGCTCGTAACCCCTCCCCATCTCCATAATCCCCTCTCGGCTCGTAACCCCTCCCCATCACCATAATCCCCTCTCGGCTCGTAACCCCTCTCCATCTCCATAACCCCCTCTCGGCTCGTAACCCCTCCCCATCTCCATAACGCCCTCTGAACTCGTAACCCCTCCCCATCTCCATAACCCCCTCTGGCTGGTACACCCCTCCCCATCTCCATAACCCCCTCTCGGCTTGTAACCCCTCCCCATCTCCATAACGCCCTCTGAACTCATAAACCTTCCCCATCTCCATAACCCCCTCTGGCTGGTACACCCCTCCCCATCTCCATAACCCCCTCTCGGCTCGTAACCCCTCCCCATCTCCATAACCCTTTCCCCTTCTCCGTAACCCCCTCTCAGCTCGTAACCCCTCCCCATCTCCATAACCCCCTCTCGGCTCGTAACCCCTCCCCATCTCCATAACCCCCTCTCAGCTCGTAACCCCTCCCCATCTCCATAACCCCCTCTGGCTGGTACACCCCTCCCCATCTCCATAACCCCCTCTCGGCTTGTAACCCCTCCCCATCTCCATAACCCCCTCTAGGCTCGTAACCCCTCCCCATCTCCATAATCCCCTCTCGGCTCGTAACCCCTCCCCATCTCTATAATCCCCTCTCGGCTCGTAACCCCTCCCCATCTCCACAACACCCTCCGGCTGGTACACCCCTCTCAATCTCCATAACCCCCTCTCGGCTCGTAACCCCTCCCCATCTCCATAATCCCCTCTCGGCTCATAACCCCTCCCCATCTCTATAATCCCCTCTCGGCTCGTAACCCCTCCCCATCTCCACAACACCCTCCGGCTGGTACACCCCTCTCAATCTCCATAACCCCCTCTCGGCTCGTAACCCCTCCCCATCTCCATAATCCCCTCTCGGCTCGTAACCCCTCCCCATCTCCATAATCCCCTCTCGGCTCGTAACCCCTCCCCATCTCCATAATCCCCTCTTGGCTGGTAAACCCCTCCCCATCTCCAAAACCCCCTCTCGGCTCGTAAACCCCTCCCCATCTCCATAACACCCTCCGGCTGGTACACCCCTCCCCATCTCCATTACCCCCTCCGGCTGGTAAACCCCTCCCGATCCTAATAACCCTTTCCCCATCTCCGTAACCTTCTCTCGGCTCATATCCCCACCTCATCTCCATTACCCCCTCTGGCTGGTAAACCCCTCCCCATCTCCAAAACCCCCTCTCAGCTCGTAACCCCTCCCCATCTCCATAACCCCCTCTGAACTCATAAACTCTCCCCATCTCCAAAACCCCCTCTCGGCTCGTAACCCCTCCCCATCTCCATAACCCCCTCTCGGCTAGTAACCTTTCCCCATCTCCATAACCCCCTCTCGGCTCTTAACCCCTCCCCATCTCCATAACCCCCTCTCGGCTAGTAACCCTTCCCCATCTCCATAACCCCCTCTGGCTGGTACACCCCTCCCCAGCTCAATAACACCCCTCCCCATCTCCATAACGCCCTCTGAACTCATAAACCCTCCCCATCTCCATAACCCCCTCTAGCTGGTAAATCCCTCCCCATCTCCATAACCCCCTCTAGCTGGTAAATCCCTCCCCATCTCCATAACCCCCTCTGAACTCATAAACCCTCCCCATCTCCATAACCCCCTCTGGCTGGTACACCCCTCCACAGCTCCATAACGCCCTCTTGGCTCGTAACCCATCCCCATCTCCATAACCCCCTCTCGGCCCGTAAACCCTCCCCATCTCCATAACCCCCTCTCGGCTGGTAAACCCCTCCCCATCTCCATAACCCCCTCTCGGCTCGTAACCCCTCCCCATCTCCATAACCCCCTCTCGGCTCGTAACCCCTCCCCATCTTCATAACCCCCTCTCGGCTCGTAACCCCTCCCCATCTTCATAACCCCCTCTCGGCTCGTAAACCCCTCCCCATCTCCATAACCCCCTCTCGGCTCGTAAACCCCTCCCCATCTCCATAACCCCCTCTCGGCTCGTAACCCCTCCCCATCTCCATAACCCCCACTCGGCTCGTAACCCCTCCCCATCTCCATAACCCCCTCTCGGCTGGTACACCCCCTCCCCATCTCCACAACACCCTCCGGCTGGTACACCCCTCCCCACCTCCATAACCCCCTCTCGGCTCGTAAACCCTCCCCATCTCCAGAACCCTCTCTCCTCGTAAACCCTCCCCATCTCCATAACCCCCACCAACAGGTAAACCCCTCCCCATCCCTATAACTCCCTCCGACTGGTAAACCCCTCACCATCCCAATAACCCTTTCCCCAACTCCATAACCCCCTCTCGGCTCGTAACCCCTCCCCATCTCCATAACACCCGCTCCGCTCGTAGCACTCTCCGGCTGGTAAACCCCTCCCCATCTCCATAACCCCCTCTGGCTGGTACACCCCTCCCCATCTCCAAAACCCCCTCTGGCTGGTACACCCCTCCCCATCTCCATAACCCCCTCTGGCTGGTACACCCCTCCCCATCTCCATAACCCCCTCTGGCTGGTACACCCCTCCCCATCTCCATAACCCCCTCTGGCTGGTACACCCCTCCCCATCTCCAAAACCCCCTCTCAGCTCGTAACCCCTCCCCATCTCCATAACCCTCTCTGAACTCATAAACCCCTCCCCATCTCCGTAACCCCCACTGAATGGTACACCCCTCCCCATCTCCATAACCCCCTCTCGGCTCGTAACCCCTCCCCATCTCCGTAACCCCCTCTGGCTGGTACACCCCTCCCCATCTCTGTGACCCCTTCCTCTTCTCCACCGCTCCCCGTCTCTGTGACCCCTCCCTCCCTGCCTCTCGGTGGACCCAGATCTCGGAGACTGCCGCTCCCCCCGCTCCGGTGGGTCGCCCCTCGGGTCTAACCTCTGCTCTGAGGGAGCAAGCTGCCGATGTGGGGCGACTTCACAGACAGAAGGCGCAGCGTCGCTCTTATCTGAGTGCAAATCTGTTGCTGGGTTTTGTCTCCTGGGGGTTTTGCTTTGGACTGGAAGCCGGGACACGCTTGGAATGTGCTGTTTGGACGGCGGATCGCGCTCAACTCCAGCACCTCGATCCGGGCAGGCGGGGGCACTGTGTCGGCAGCGAGGAGGGAGGCGCCCAGGGTCTGGGAGTGCGAGAGAGAGAGCGAGGGGCAGAGTGAGGACTGAGTTAATGAGGGTCTGGGAGTGAGAGAGAGAGAGCGAGGGGCAGAGTGAGGACTGAGTTAATGAGGGTCTGGGAGTGCGAGAGAGAGAGTGAGGGGCAGAGTGAGGACTGAGTTAATGAGGGTCTGGGAGTGCGAGAGAGAGAGCGAGGGGCAGAGTGAGGACTGAGTTAACGAGGGTCTGGGAGTGAGAGAGGGAGGGGTAGTGAGGACAGGGCTGGAGTGAGAGAGAGGGGCAGAGTGAGGACAGTTAATGAGGGTCTGGGAGCGACAGCATGAGGGGTAGTGAGGACAGGGCTGGAGTGAGAGAGAGGGGCAGAGTGAGGACTGAGTTAACGAGGGTCTGGGAGCGAGGGGAGGTCAGGACAGCTGGTGAGGGCTGGAGTGAGAGAGAGGGGCAGAGTGAGGACTGAGTTAACGAGGGTCTGGGAGTGAGAGAGCGAGGGGTAGTGAGGACAGGGCTGGAGTGAGAGTGAGGGGCAGAGTGAGGACTGAGTTAACGAGGGTCTGGGAGTGAGAGAGCGAGGGGTAGTGAGGACAGGGCTGGAGTGAGAGTGAGGGGCAGAGTGAGGACTGAGTTAACGAGGGTCTGGGAGTGAGAGAGCGAGGGGTAGTGAGGACAGAGCTGGAGTGAGAGTGAGGGGCAGAGTGAGGACTGAGTTAACGAGGGTCTGGGAGTGAGAGAGCGAGGGGTAGTGAGGACAGAGCTGGAGTGAGAGTGAGGGGCAGAGTGAGGACTGAGTTAACGAGGGTCTGGGAGTGAGAGAGCGAGGGGTAGTGAGGACAGGGCTGGAGTGAGAGTGAGGGGCAGAGTGAGGACTGAGTTAACGAGGGTCTGGGAGTGAGAGAGCGAGGGGTAGTGAGGACAGGGCTGGAGTGAGAGTGAGGGGCAGAGTGAGGACTGAGTTAACGAGGGTCTGGGAGTGAGAGAGCGAGGGGTAGTGAGGACAGAGCTGGAGTGAGAGTGAGGGGCAGAGTGAGGACTGAGTTAACGAGGGTCTGGGAGTGAGAGAGCGAGGGGTAGTGACAACAGACAATAGGTGCAGGAGTAGGCCATTCGGCCCTTCGAGCCAGCACAGCCATTAACTGTGATCATGGCTGATCATTCACAATCACTACACCATTCCTGCCCTCTCCCCATACCCCTTGACCCCGCTATCTATAAGAGCTCTATCTAACTCTTTCTTGAAAAAAACCAGAGAATTGGCCACCACCACCTTCTGAGGCAGAGCATTCCACAGATACACAGCTCGCTGGGTGAAAAAGTTTTTCCCCAACTCCGTTCTAAACTCAGTGAGGACACAGTTGGTGAGGGCTGGACTGAGCGTCAGGGGCAGACAGAGGGCAGAGCTGATGAGGGTCCCAGAGGGACAGACAGCAAAGGGCTGAGAGAGGGAGAGAGTAAGAAGGAGCGAAGAAGAGAAAGATGCAGGGAGAGTGAGGAAGGGAGGGAGTGAGGGAATGAGAGGAATAGAAAGGGAGAGAGAGGAGTTAGTGAGATCAAGGGGAAGAGTGAGGACATAGAGAGAGGGAGATAGTGACGGACAGTAAGAGGGAGGGAGTGAGGAAGACAGAAGAGAGGGAAGGAAGGAGAGAGATGGGAAGGAGAGGGACAGGGAGAGAGACAGTGTTAGAGTGAGAGAGAGGGAGGAAAGCTGATGAGAGACATGGAGAAAGAGAGGAGGGAAAGCTGGCGAGGCTCTGAAGGAGAAACAAAAGCACATCAGTGTCTGAGGGAGGGAGAGGGGTAGTGAGGATGGAGCTGGTGAGTGTCTGAGGGAGGGAGAGGGGTAGTGATAGAGCTGGTGAGTGTCTGAGGGAGGGAGATCGGTAGTGAGGATAGAGCTGGTGAGTGTCACAGGGTGGGAGAGGGGTAGTGAGGATAGAGCTGGTGAGTGTCTGAGGGAGGGAGAGGGTTAGTGAGGGTAGAGCTGGTGAGTGTCTCGGAGGGAGAGGGGTAGTGAGGATAGAGCTGGTGAGTGTCTGAGGGAGGGAGAGGGTTAGTGAGGGTAGAGCTGGTGAGTGTCTGAAGGAGGGAGAGGGGTAGTGAGGATAGAGCTGGTGAGTGTCTGAGGGAGGGAGAGGGGTAGTGAGGATAGAGCTGGTGAGTGTCTCAGGGAGGGAGAGGGGTAGTGAGGATAGAGCTGCTGAGTGTCTCAGGGAGGGAGAGGGGTAGTGAGGATAGAGCTGGTGAGTGTCTCGGAGGGAGAGGGGTAGTGAGGATAGAGCTGGTGAGTGTCTGAAGGAGGGAGAGGGGTAGTGAGGATGGAGCTGGTGAGTGTCTGAGGGAGGGAGAGGGGTAGTGAGGATAGAGCTGGTGAGTGTCTCAGGGAGGGAGAGGGGTAGTGAGGATAGAGCTGCTGAGTGTCTCAGGGAGGGAGAGGGGTAGTGAGGATAGAGCTGGTGAGTGTCTGAAGGAGGGAGAGGGGTAGTGAGGATAGAGCTGCTGAGTGTCTGAAGGAGGGAGAGGGGTAGTGAGGATAGAGCTGCTGAGTGTCTGAAGGAGGGAGAGGGGTAGTGAGGATAGAGCTGCTGAGTGTCTGAGGGAGGGAGAGGGGTAGTGAGGATAGAGCTGCTGAGTGTCTGAAGGAGGGAGAGGGGTAGTGAGGATCGAGCTGGTGAGTGTCTGAGGGAGGGAGAGGGGTAGTGAGGATAGAGCTGCTGAGTGTCTGAAGGAGGGAGAGGGGTAGTGAGGATAGAGCTGCTGAGTGTCTGAGGGAGGGAGAGGGGTAGTGAGTATAGAGCTGCTGAGTGTCTGAAGGAGGGAGAGGGGTAGTGAGGATCGAGCTGGTGAGTGTCTGAGGGAGGGAGAGGGGTAGTGAGGATAGAGCTGGTGAGTGTCTCAGGGAGGGAGAGGGGTAGTGAGGATAGAGCTGGTGAGTGTCTGAGGGAGGGAGAGCGGTAGTGAGGATAGAGCTGGTGAGTGTCTGAGGGAGGGAGAGGGGTAGTGAGGATAGAGCTGGTGAGTGTCGGAGGGAGAGGGGTAGTGAGGATAGAGCTGGTGAGTGTCTCGGAGGGAGAGGGGTAGTGAGGATAGAGCTGGTGAGTGTCTGAGGGAGGGAGAGCGGTAGTGAGGATAGAGCTGGTGAGTGTCTGAGGGAGGGAGAGGGGTAGTGAGGATAGAGCTGGTGAGTGTCTGAGGGAGGGAGAGCGGTAGTGAGGATAGAGCTGGTGAGTGTCTGAGGGAGGGAGAGGGGTAGTGAGGATAGAGCTGGTGAGTGTCAGGAAGGGAGAGCGGTAGTGAGGATAGAGCAGGTGAGTGTCTCACCGAGGGAGAGGGGTAGTGAGTAGAGAGCTGGTGAGTATCCCAGGGAGGGAGAGGGGTAACGAAAATAGAGCTGGCGAGTGTCTGAAGGAGGGAGAGGGGTAGTGAGGATAGAGCTGGCGAGTGTCTGAGGGAGGGAGAGGGGTAGTGAGGAGAGAGCTGGTGAGTGTCTGAAGGAGGGAGAGGGGTAGTGAGGATAGAGCTGGTGAGTGTCTGACCGAGGGAGAGGGTAGTGAGGATAGAGCTGGCGAGTGTCTGAAGGAGGGAGAGGGGTAGTGAGGATAGAGCTGGCGAGTGTCTGAGGGAGGGAGAGGGGTAGTGAGGAGAGAGCTGGTGAGTGTCTGAAGGAGGGAGAGGGGTAGTGAGGATAGAGCTGGTGAGTGTCTGACCGAGGGAGAGGGGTAGTGAGGATAGAGCTGGTGAGTATCTGAGGGAGAGGTGTAGTGAGGATAGAGCTGGTGAGGGTCTCAGGGAGGGAGAGGGGTAGTGAGTAGAGAGCTGGTGAGTGTCTCGGAGGGAGAGGGGTGGTGAGGATAGAGCTGGTGAGTGTCTGAGGGAGGGAGAGGGGTAGTGAGGATAGAGCTGGTGAGTGCCAGGGAGGGAGAGGGGTAGTGAGGATAGAGCTGGTGAGAGTCAGGGAGGGAGAGGGGTAGTGACGATAGAGCTGGTGAGTGACAGGGAGGGAGAGGGGTAGTGAGGATAGAGCTGGTCAGAGTCAGGGAGGGAGAGGGGTAATGAGGATAGAGCTGGCGAGTGTCTCGGAGGGAGAGGGGTAGTGAGGATAGAGCTGGTGAGTGTCTCACCGAGGGAGGGAGAGGGGTAGTGAGGAGAGAGCTGGTGAGTGTCTGAAGGAGGGAGAGGGGTAGTGAGGATAGAGCTGGTGAGTGTCTGATGGAGGGAGAGGGGTAGTGAGGATGGAGCTGGTGAGTGTCTCAGGGAGGGAGAGGGGAAGTGAGGATAGAGCCGGTGAGTGTCTGAGGGAGGGAGAGCGGTAGTGAGGATAGAGCTGGTGAGTGTCTGAGGGAGGGAGAGGGGTAGTGAGGATAGAGCTGGTGAGTGTCTTGGAGGGAGAGGGGTAGTGAGGATAGAGCTGGTGAGTGACAGGGAGGGAGAGGGGTAGTGAGGATAGAGCTGGTCAGAGTCAGGGAGGGAGAGGGGTAATGAGGATAGAGCTAGCGAGTGTCTCGGAGGGAGAGGGGTAGTGAGGATAGAGCTGGTGAGTGTCTCACCGAGGGAGGGAGAGGGGTAGTGAGGATGGAGCTGGTGAGTGTCTCAGGGAGGGAGAGGGGTAGTGAGGATAGAGCCGGTGAGTGTCTGAGGGAGGGAGAGCGGTAGTGAGGATAGAGCTGGTGAGTGTCTGAGGGAGGGAGAGGGGTAGTGAGGATAGAGCTGGTGAGTGTCTCAGGGAGGGAGAGGGGTAGTGAGGATAGAGCTGGTGAGTGACTGAGGAAGGGAGAGGGGTAGTGAGGATAGAGCTGGTGAGTGTCGGAGGGAGAGGGGTAGTGAGGATAGAGATAGTGAGTGTCTGAGGAAGGGAGAGGGGTAGTGAGGATAGAGCTGGTGAGTGTCAGGAAGGGAGAGCGGTAGTGAGGATAGAGCAGGTGAGTGTCTCACCGAGGGAGAGGGGTAGTGAGTAGAGAGCTGGTGAGTATCTGAGGGAGGGAGAGGGGTAGTGAGGATAGAGCTGGCGAGTGTCTGAAGGAGGGAGAGGGGTAGTGAGGATAGAGCTGGCGAGTGTCTGAGGGAGGGAGAGGGGTAGTGAGGAGAGAGCTGGTGAGTGTCTGAAGGAGGGAGAGGGGTAGTGAGGATAGAGCTGGTGAGTGTCTGACCGAGGGAGAGGGTAGTGAGGATAGAGCTGGCGAGTGTCTGAAGGAGGGAGAGGGGTAGTGAGGAGAGAGCTGGTGAGTGTCTGAAGGAGGGAGAGGGGTAGTGAGGATAGAGCTGGTGAGTGTCTCGGAGGGAGAGGGGTAGTGAGGATAGAGCTGGTGAGTGTCTGAAGGAGGGAGAGGGGTAGTGAGGATGGAGCTGGTGAGTGTCTGAGGGAGGGAGAGGGGTAGTGAGGATAGAGCTGGTGAGTGTCTCGGAGGGAGAGGGGTAGTGAGGATAGAGCTGGTGAGTATCCCAGGGAGGAGGAGGGGTAACGAAAATAGAGCTGGCGAGTGTCTGAAGGAGGGAGAGGGGTAGTGAGGATAGAGCTGGCGAGTGTCTGAGGGAGGGAGAGGGGTAGTGAGGAGAGAGCTGGTGAGTGTCTGAAGGAGGGAGAGGGGTAGTGAGGATAGAGCTGGTGAGTGTCTGACCGAGGGAGAGGGTAGTGAGGATAGAGCTGGCGAGTGTCTGAAGGAGGGAGAGGGGTAGTGAGGATGGAGCTGGCGAGTGTCTGAGGGAGGGAGAGGGGTAGTGAGGAGAGAGCTGGTGAGTGTCTGAAGGAGGGAGAGGGGTAGTGAGGATAGAGCTGGTGATTGTCCGACCGAGGGAGAGGGGTAGTGAGGATAGAGCTGGTGAGTGTCTGACCGAGGGAGAGGGGTAGTGAGGATAGAGCTGGTGAGTATCTGAGGGAGAGGTGTAGTGAGGATAGAGCTGGTGAGGGTCTCAGGGAGGGAGAGGGGTAGTGAGTAGAGAGCTGGTGAGTGTCTCGGAGGGAGAGGGGTAGTGAGGATAGAGCTGGTGAGTGTCTGAGGGAGGGAGAGGGGTAGTGAGGATAGAGCTGGTGAGTGTCTGAGGGATGGAGAGGGGTAGTGAGGATAGAGCTGGTGAGTGTCTCGGAGGGAGAGGGGTAGTGAGGATAGAGCTGGTGAGTGTCTGAGAGAGGGAGAGGGGTAGTGAGGATAGAGCTGGTGAGTGTCTCGGAGGGAGAGGGGTAGTGAGGATAGAGCTGGTGAGTGTCTCAGGGAGGGAGAGGGGTAGTGAGGATAGAGCTGGTGAGTGTCTGAGGGAGGGAGAGCAGTAGTGAGGATAGAGCTGGTGAGTGTCTGAGGGAGGGAGAGGGGTAGTGAGGATAGAGCTGGTGAGTGTCGGAGGGAGAGGGGTAGTGAGGATAGTGCTAGTGAGTGTCTGAGGAAGGGAGAGGGGTAGTGAGGATAGAGCTGGTGAGTGTCAGGAAGGGAGAGCGGTAGTGAGGATAGAGCAGGTGAGTGTCTCACCGAGGGAGAGGGGTAGTGAGTAGAGAGCTGGTGAGTATCCCAGGGAGGGAGAGGGGTAACGAAAATAGAGCTGGCGAGTGTCTGAGGGAGGGAGAGGGGTAGTGAGGAGAGAGCTGGTGAGTGTCTGAATGTGGGAGAGGGGTAGTGAGGATAGAGCTGGTGAGTGTCTGACCGAGGGAGAGGGTAGTGAGGATAGAGCTGGCGAGTGTCTGAAGGAGGGAGAGGGGTAGTGAGGATAGAGCTGGCGAGTGTCTGAGGGAGGGAGAGGGGTAGTGAGGATAGAGCTGGTGAGTGTCTGACCGAGGGAGAGGGGTAGTGAGGATAGAGCTGGTGAGTATCTGAGGGAGAGGTGTAGTGAGGATAGAGCTGGTGAGGGTCTCAGGGAGGGAGAGGGGTAGTGAGTAGAGAGCTGGTGAGTGTCTCGGAGGGAGAGGGGTAGTGAGGATAGAGCTGGTTGTCTGAGGGAGGGAGAGGGGTAGTGAGGATAGAGCTGATGAGTGTCAGGGAGGGAGAGGGGTAGTGAGGATAGAGCTGGTGAGTAACAGGGAGGGAGAGGGGTAGTGAGGATAGAGCTGGTCAGAGTCAGGGAGGGAGAGGGGTAATGAGGATAGAGCTGGCGAGTGTCTCGGAGGGAGAGGGGTAGTGAGGATAGAGCTGGTGAGTGTCTCACCGAGGGAGGGAGAGGGGTAGTGAGGAGAGAGCTGGTGAGTGTCTGAAGGAGGGAGAGGGGTAGTGAGGATAGAGCTGGTGAGTGTCTGATGGAGGGAGAGGGGTAGTGAGGTTGGAGCTGGTGAGTGTCTCAGGGAGGGAGAGGGGTAGTGAGGATAGAGCCGGTGAGTGTCTGAGGGAGGGAGAGCGGTAGTGAGGATAGAGCTGGCGAGTGTCTGAGGGAGGGAGAGGGGTAGTGAGGATAGAGCTGGTGAGTGTCTGAGGGAGGGAGAGGGGTAGTGAGGATAGAGCTGGTTAGTGTCTCGGAGGGAGAAGGGTAGTGAGGATAGAGCTGGTGAGTGTCTCGGAGGGAGAGGGGTAGTGAGGATAGAGCTGGTGAGTGTCTGAAGGAGGGAGAGGGGTAGTGAGCGTACAGCTGGTGAGTGTCTGAAGGAGGGAGAGGGGTAGTGAGGATAGAGCTGGTGAGTGTCTGAGGGTGGGAGAAGGGTAGTGAGAATAGAGCTGGTGAGGGTCTCAGGGAGGGAGAGGGGTAGTGAGGATAGAGCTAGCGAGTGACTAGGAGGGAGAGGGGAAGTGAGGATAGAGCTGGTGAGTGTCTCAGGGAGGGAGAGGGGTAGTGAGGATAGAGCTGGTGAGTGTCTGAGGGAGGGAGAGGGGTAGTGAGGATAGAGCTGGTGAGTGTGTCAGGGAGGGAGAGGGGTAGTGAGGATAGAGCTGGCGAGTGTCTGAAGGAGGGAGAGGGGTAGTGAGGATAGAGCTGGTGAGTGTCTGACCGAGGGAGAGGAGTAGTGAGGATAGAGCTGGTGAGTATCTGAGGGAGAGGTGTAGTGAGGATAGAGCTGGTGAGGGTCTCAGGGAGGGAGAGGGGTAGTGAGGATAGAGCTGGTGAGTGTCTCGGAGGGAGAGGGGTAGGGAGGATAGAGCTGGTGAGTGTCTGAGGGAGGGAGAGGGGTAGTGAGGAAAGAGCTGGTGAGTGTCTCGGAGGGAGAGGGGTAGTGAGGATAGAGCTGGTGAGTGTCTGAAGGAGGGAGAGGGGTAGTGAGGATAGAGATGGTGAGTGTCTGACCGAGGGAGAGGGTAGTGAGGATAGAGCTGGCGAGTGTCTGAAGGAGGGAGAGGGGTAGTGAGGATAGAGCTGGTGAGTGTCAGGGAGGGAGAGGGGTAGTGAGGATAGAGCTGGTGAGAGTCAGGGAGGGAGAGGGGTTAGTGAGGATAGAGCTGGTGAGTGACAGGGAGGGAGAGGGGTAGTGAGGATAGAGCTGGTCAGTGTCTGAGGGAGGGAGAGGGGTAGTGAGGATAGAGCTGGTGAGTGTCTGAGGGAGGGAGAGGGGTAGTGAGGATAGAGCTGGTGAGTGTCTCGGACGGAGAGGGGTAGTGAGCGTACAGCTGGTGAGTGTCTGAAGGAGGGAGAGGGGTAGAGAGGATAGAGCTGGCGAGTGTCTCGGAGGGAGAGGGGTAGTGAGGATAGAGCTGGTGAGTGTCTGAGGGTGGGAGAAGGGTAGTGAGAATAGAGCTGGTGAGGGTCTCAGGGAGGGAGAGGGGTAGTGAGGAGAGAGCTGGTGAGTGTCTGAAGGAGGGAGAGGGGTAGTGAGGATAGAGCTGGTGAGTGTCTGAGGGAGGGAGAGGGGTAGTGAGGATAGAGCTGGTGAGTGTCTGACCGAGGGAGAGGGGTAGTGAGGATAGAGCTTGTGAGTATCTGAGGGAGAGGTGTAGGGAGGATAGAGCTGGTGAGTGTCTGATGGAGGGAGAGGGGTAGTTAGGATGGAGCTGGTGAGTGTCTCAGGGAGGGAGAGGGGTAGTGAGGATAGAGCCGGTGAGTGTCTGAGGGAGGGAGAGCGGTAGTGAGGATAGAGCTGGTGAGTGTCTGAGGGAGGGAGAGGGGTAGTGAGGATAGAGCTGGTGAGCGTCTGAGGGAGGGAGAGGGGTAGTGAGGATAGAGCTGGTGAGTGTCGCGGAGGGAGAGGGGTAGTGAGCGTACAGCTGGTGAGTGTCTGAAGGAGGGAGAGGGGTAGAGAGGATAGAGCTGGCGAGTGTCTCGGAGGGAGAGGGGTAGTGAGGATAGAGCTGGTGAGTGTCTGAGGGTGGGAGAAGGGTAGTGAGATTAGAGCTGGTGAGGGTCTCAGGGATGGAGAGGGGTAGTGAGGATAGAGCTAGCGAGTGACTAGGAGGGAGAGGGGAAGTGAGGATAGAGCTGGTGAGTGTCTGAGGGAGGGAGAGGGGTAGTGAGGATAGAGCTGGTGAGTGTCTGAGGGAGGGAGAGGGGTAGTGAGGATAGAGCTGGTGAGTGTGTCAGGGAGGGAGAGGGGTAGTGAGGATAGAGCTGGCGAGTGTCTCGGAGGGAGAGGGGTAGTGAGGATAGAGCTGGTGAGTATCCCAGGGAGGGAGAGGGGTAGTGAGGATAGAGCTGGTGAGTGTCTCACCGAGGGAGAGGGGTAGTGATGATCGAGCTGGTGAGTGTCTGAGGGTGGGAGAGGGGTAGTGAGGATAGAGTTGGTGAGGGACTCAGGGAGGGAGAGGGGTAGTGAGGATTGAGCTGGTGACTGGCTCAGTGAGGGAGAGGGGTAGTGAGGATAGAGCTGGTGAGTGTCTGAGGGTGGGAGAGGGGTAGTGAGGATAGAGCTGGTGAGTGTCTGAGGGAGGGAGAGGGGTATTGAGGATAGAGCTGGTGAGTGTCAGGGAGGGAGAGGGGTAGTGAGGATAGAGCTGGTGAGTGTGTCAGGGAGGGAGAGGGGTAGTGAGGATAGAGCTGGTGAGTGTCTCGGAGGGAGAGGGGTAGTGAGGATAGAGCTGGTGAGTGTCTCGGAGGGAGAGGGGTAGTGAGGATAGAGCTGGTGAGTGTCTCGGAGGGAGAGGGGTAGTGAGGATAGAGCTGGTGAGTGTCTGAGGGAGGGAGAGCGGTAGTGAGGATAGAGGAGGTGAGTGTCTCACCGAGGGAGAGGGCTAGTGAGTAGAGAGCTGGTGAGTATCCCAGGGAGGGAGAGGGGTAACGAAAATAGAGCTGGCGAGTGTCTCGGAGGGAGAGGGGTAGTGAGGATAGAGCTGGTGAGTGTCTCGGAGGGAGAGGGGTGGTGAGGATCGAGGTGGTGAGTGTCTCAGGCAGGGAGACGGGTAGTGAGGATAGAGCTGTTGAGTGTCTGATGGAGGGAGAGGGGTAGTGAGGATCGAGCTGGCGACTGTCTGAGGGAGGGCGAGGGGTAGTGAGGATAGAGCTGGAGAGTGTCGCAGGGAGGGAGAGGGGTAGTGAGGATAGAGCTGGTGAGTGTCTGATGGAGGGAGAGGGGTAGCGTGGGTAGAGCTGGCGAGTGTCTCGGAGGGAGAGGGGTAGTGAGGATAGAGCTGGCGACTGTCTGAGGGAGGGAGAGGGGTAGTGAGGATAGAGCTGGAGAGTGTCTCAGGGAGGGAGAGGGGTAGTGAGGATAGAGCTGGTGAGTGTCTGAGGGAGGGAGAGGGGTAGTGAGGATAGAGCTGGCGACTGTCTCAGGGAGGGAGAGGGGTAGTGAGGATAGAGCTGGTGAGTGTCTCAGGGAGGGAGAGGGTTAGTGAGGATAGAGCTGGTGAGTGTCTGAGGGAGGGAGAGGGGTAGTGAGGATAGAGCAGGCGACTGTCTCAGGGAGGGAGAGGGGTATTGAGGATAGAGCTGGCGAGTGTCTGAAGGAGGGAGAGGGGTAGTGAGGATAGAGCTGGTGAGTGTCTGAGGGAGGGAGAGGGGTAGTGAGGATAGAGCTGGTGAGTGTCTGAGGGAGGGAGATCGGTAGTGAGGATAGAGCTGGTGAGTGTCACAGGGTGGGAGAGGGGTAGTGAGGATAGAGCTGGCGACTGTCTCAGGGAGGGAGAGGGGTAGTGAGGATCGAGCTGGTGAGTGTCTGAGGGAGGGAGAGGGGTAGTGAGGATAGAGCTGGTGAGTGTCTGAGGGAGGGAGAGGGGTAGTGAGTATAGAGCTGGTGAGTGTCTCGGAGGGAGAGGGGTAGTGAGGATAGAGCTGGTGAGTGTCTGAGGGAGGGAGAGGGGTAGTGAGGATAGAGCTGGTGAGTGTCTCGGAGGGAGAGGGGTAGTGAGGATAGAGCTGGTGAGTGTCTGAGGGAGGGAGAGCGGTAGTGAGGATAGAGGAGGTGAGTGTCTCACCGAGGGAGAGGGCTAGTGAGTAGAGAGCTGGTGAGTATCCCAGGGAGGGAGAGGGGTAACGAAAATAGAGCTGGCGAGTGTCTCGGAGGGAGAGGGGTGGTGAGGATAGAGCTGCTGAGTGTCTGAAGGAGGGAGAGGGGTAGTGAGGATAGAGATGCTGAGAGTCTGAGGGAGGGAGAGGGGTAGTGAGGATAGAGCTGCTGAGTGTCTGAAGGAGGGAGAGGGGTAGTGAGGATAGAGATGCTGAGAGTCTGAGGGAGGGAGAGGGGTAGTGAGGATAGAGCTGCTGAGTGTCTGAAGGAGGGAGAGGGGTAGTGAGGATCGAGCTGGTGAGTGTCTGAGGGAGGGAGAGGGGTAGTAAGGATAGAGCTGGTGAGTGTCTCGGAGGGAGAGGGGTAGTGAGGATGGAGCTGGTGAGTGTCTGAGGGAGGGAGAGTGGTAGTGAGGATAGAGCTGGTGAGTGTCTCGGAGGGAGAGGGGTAGTGAGGATAGAGCTGGTGAGTGTGTGAGGGAGGGAGAGCGGTAGTTAGGATAGAGCTGGTGAGTGTCTGAGGGAGGGAGAGGGGTAGTGAGGATAGAGCTGGTGAGTGTGTGAGGGAGGGAGAGGGGTAGTGAGGATAGAGCTGGTGAGTGTCTGAGGGAGGGAGAGGGGTAGTGACGATAGAGCTGGTGAGTGTCTCACCGAGGGAGAGGGGTAGTGTGGATAGAGCTAGTGAGTGTCTGAGGAAGGGAGAGGGGTAGTGAGGATAGAGCTGGTGAGTGTCAGGAAGGGAGAGCGGTAGTGAGGATAGAGCAGGTGAGTGTCTCACCGAGGGAGAGGGGTAGTGAGTAGAGAGCTGGTGAGTATCCCAGGGAGGGAGAGGGGTAACGAAAATACAGCTGGCGAGTGTCTGAAGGAGGGAGAGGGGTAGTGAGGATAGAGCTGGCGAGTGTCTGAGGGAGGGAGAGGGGTAGTGAGGAGAGAGCTGGTGAGTGTCTGAAGGAGGGAGAGGGGTAGTGAGGATAGAGCTCGTTAGTGTCTGACCGAGGGAGAGGGTAGTGAGGATAGAGCTGGCGAGTGTCTGAAGGAGGGAGAGGGGTAGTGAGGATAGAGCTGGCGAGTGTCTGAGGGAGGGAGAGGGGTAGTGAGGAGAGAGCTGGTGAGTATCTGAAGGAGGGAGAGGGGTAGTGAGGATAGAGCTGGTGAGTGTCTGAAGGAGGGAGAGGGGTTGTGAGGATGGAGCTGGTGAATGTCTGAGGGAGGGAGAGGGGTAGTGAGGATAGAGCTGGTGAGTGTCTCGGTGGGAGGGGTAGTGAGGATAGAGCTGGTGAGTGTCTCGGAGGGAGAGGGGTAGTGAGGATAGAGCTGGTGAGTGTCTCAGGGAGCGAGAGGGGTAGTGAGGATAGAGCTGGTGAGTGTCTGAAGGAGGGAGAGGGGCAGTGAGGATAAAGCTGGCGAGTGTCTGAGGGAGTGAGAGGGGTAGTGAGGAGAGAGCTGGTGAGTGTCTGAAGGAGGGAGAGGCGTAGTGAGGATAGAGCTGGTGAGTGTCTGACCGAGGGAGAGGGGTAGTGAGGATAGAGATGGTGAGTATCTGAGGGAGAGGTGTAGTGAGGATAGAGCTGGTGAGGGTCTCAGGGAGGGAGAGGGGTAGTGAGTAGAGAGCTGGTGAGTGTCTCGGAGGGAGAGGGGTAGTGAGGATAGAGCTGGTGAGTGTCTGAGGGAGGGAGAGGGGTAGTGAGGATAGAGCTGGTGAGTGTCAGGGAGGGCGAGGGGTAGTGAGGATAGAGCTGGTGAGAGTCAGGGAGGGAGAGGGGTAGTGAGGATAGAGCTGGTGAGTGACAGGGAGGGAGAGCGGTAGTGAGGATAGAGCTGGTCAGATTCAGGGATGGAGAGGGGTAATGAGGATAGAGCTGGCGAGTGTCTTGGAGGGAGAGGGGTAGTGAGGATAGAGCTGGTGTGTGTCTCACCGAGGGAGGGAGAGAGGTAGTGAGGAGAGAGCTGGTGAGTGTCTGAAGGAGGGAGAGGGGTAGTGAGGATAGAGCTGGTGAGTGTCTGATGGAGGGAGAGGGGTAGTGAGGATGGAGCTGGTGAGTGTCTCAGGGAGGGAGAGGGGTAGTGAGGATAGAGCCGGTGAGTGTCTGAGGGAGGGAGAGCGGTAGTGAGGATAGAGCTGGTGAGTGTCTGAGGGAGGGAGAGGGGTAGTGAGGATAGAGCTGGTGAGTGTCTCGGAGGGAGAGGGGTAGTGAGGATAGAGCTGGCGAGTGACTAGGAGGGAGAGGGATAGTGAGGATAGAGCTGGTGAGTGTCAGAGGGAGGGACAGGGGAAGTGAGGATAGAGCTGGTGAGTGTCAGAGGGAGGGAGAGGGGTAGTGAGGATAGAGCTGGTGAGTGTGTCAGGGAGGGAGAGGGGTAGTGAGGATAGAGCTGGCGAGTGTCTCGGAGGGAGAGGGGTAGTGAGGATAGAGCTGGTGAGTATCCCAGGGAGGGAGATGGGTAGTGAGGATAGAGCTGGTGAGTGTCTCACCGAGGGAGAGGGGTAGTGAGGATCGAGCTGGTGAGTGTCTGAGGGTGGGAGAGGGGTAGTGAGGATAGAGCTGGTGAGGGTCTCAGGGAGGGAGAGGGGTAGTGAGGATAGAGCTGGTGACTGTCTCAGTGAGGGAGAGGGGTAGTGAGGATAGAGCTGGTGAGTGTCTGAGGGTGGGAGGGGGTAGTGAGGATAGAGCTGCTGAGTGTCTGAAGGAGGTAGAGGGGTATTGAGGATAGAGCTGGTGAGTGTCAGGGAGGGAGAGGGGTAGTGAGGATAGAGCTGGTGAGTGTGTCAGGGAGGGAGAGGGGTAGTGAGGATAGAGCTGGCGAGTGTCTCGGAGAGAGAGGGGTAGTGAGGATAGAGCTGGTGAGTGTCTGAGGGAGGGAGCGCAGTAGTGAGGATAGAGGAGGTGAGTGTCTCACCGAGGGAGAGGGCTAGTGAGTAGAGAGCTGGTGAGTATACCAGGGAGGGAGAGGGGTAACGAAAATAGAGCTGGCGAGTGTCACGGAGGGAGAGGGGTAGTGAGGATAGAGCTGGTGAGTGTCTCGGAGGGAGAGGGGTGGTGAGGATAGAGCTGGTGAGTGTCTCGGAGGGAGAGGGGTAGTGAGGATAGAGCTGGTGAGTGTCTCGGAGGGAGAGGGGTGGTGAGGATAGAGCTGGTGAGTGTCTGAGGGAGGGAGAGGGGTAGCGTGGATAGAGCTGGTGAGTGTCTCAGGGAGGGAGAGGGGTAGTGAGGATAGAGCTGTTGAGTGTCTGATGGAGGGAGAGGGTTAGTGAGGATAGAGCTGGAGAGTGTCTCAGGGAGGGAGAGGGGTAGTGAGGATAGAGCTGGTGAGTGTCTGATGGAGGGAGAAGGGTAGTGTGGGTAGAGCTGGCGAGTGTCTCGGAGGGAGAGGGGAAGTGAGGATAGAGCTGGCGACTGTCTGAGGGAGGGAGAGGGGTAGTGAGGATAGAGCTGGAGAGTGTCTCAGGGAGGGAGAGGGGTAGTGAGGATAGAGCTGGCGAGTGTCTCGGAGGGAGAGGGGTAGTGAGGATAGAGCTGGTGAGTATCCCAGGGAGGGAGATGGGTAGTGAGGATAGAGCTGGTGAGTGTCTCACCGAGGGAGAGGGGTAGTGAGGATCGAGCTGGTGAGTGTCTGAGGGTGGGAGAGGGGTAGTGAGGATAGAGCTGGTGAGGGTCTCAGTGAGGGAGAGGGGTAGTGAGGATAGAGCTGGTGACTGTCTCAGTGAGGGAGAGGGGTAGTGAGGATAGAGCTGGTGAGTGTCTGAGGGTGGGAGGGGGTAGTGAGGATAGAGCTGGTGAGTGTCTGAAGGAGGTAGAGGGGTATTGAGGATAGAGCTGGTGAGTGTCAGGGAGGGAGAGGGGTAGTGAGGATAGAGCTGGTGAGTGTGTCAGGGAGGGAGAGGGGTAGTGAGGATAGAGCTGGCGAGTGTCTCGGAGAGAGAGGGGTAGTGAGGATAGAGCTGGTGAGTGTCTGAGGGAGGGAGCGCGGTAGTGAGGATAGAGGAGGTGAGTGTCTCACCGAGGGAGAGGGCTAGTGAGTAGAGAGCTGGTGAGTATACCAGGGAGGGAGAGGGGTAACGAAAATAGAGCTGGCGAGTGTCACGGAGGGAGAGGGGTAGTGAGGATAGAGCTGGTGAGTGTCTCGGAGGGAGAGGGGTGGTGAGGATAGAGCTGGTGAGTGTCTCGGAGGGAGAGGGGTAGTGAGGATAGAGCTGGTGAGTGTCTCGGAGGGAGAGGGGTGGTGAGGATAGAGCTGGTGAGTGTCTGAGGGAGGGAGAGGGGTAGCGTGGATAGTGCTGGTGAGTGTCTCAGGGAGGGAGAGGGGTAGTGAGGATAGAGCTGTTGAGTGTCTGATGGAGGGAGAGGGTTAGTGAGGATAGAGCTGGAGAGTGTCTCAGGGAGGGAGAGGGGTAGTGAGGATAGAGCTGGTGAGTGTCTGATGGAGGGAGAAGGGTAGTGTGGGTAGAGCTGGCGAGTGTCTCGGAGGGAGAGGGGAAGTGAGGATAGAGCTGGCGACTGTCTGAGGGAGGGAGAGGGGTAGTGAGGATAGAGCTGGAGAGTGTCTCAGGGAGGGAGAGGGGTAGTGAGGATAGAGCTGGTGAGTGTCTGATGGAGGGAGAGGGGTAGAGTGGGTAGAGCTGGTGAGTGACAGGGAGGGAGAGGGGTAGTGAGGATAGAGCTGGTGAGAGTCTGAAGGAGGGAGAGGGGTAGTGAGGATAGAGCTGGTGAGTGTCTGACGGCGGGAGAGGGTTAGTGAGGATAGAGCTGGCGACTGTCTCAGGGAGGGAGAGGGGTAGTGAGGATAGAGCTGGTGAGTGTCTGAAGGAGGGAGAGGGGTAGAGAGGATAGAGCTGGTGAGTGTCTGAAGGAGGGAGAGGGGTAGTGAGGATAGAGCTGGTGAGTGTCTGAAGGAGGGAGAGGGGTAGTGAGGATAGAGCTGGTGAGTCTCTGACCGAGGGAGAGGGGTAGTGAGGATACAGCTGGTGAGTATCTGAGGGAGAGGTGTAGTGAGGATAGAGCTGGTGAGGGTCTCAGGGAGGGAGAGGGGTAGTGAGTAGAGAGCTGGTGAGTGTCTCGGAGGGAGAGGGGTAGTGAGGATAGAGCTGGTGAGTGTCTGAGGGAGGGAGAGGGGTAGTGAGGATAGAGCTGGTGAGTGTCAGGGAGGGAGAGGGGTAGTGAGGATAGAGCAGGTGAGAGTCAGGGAGGGAGAGGGGTAGTGAGGATAGAGCTGGTGAGTGTCAGGGAGGGAGAGGGGTAGTGAGGACAGAGCAGGTGAGAGTCAGGGAGGGAGAGGGGTAGTGAGGATAGAGCTGGTGAGTGACAGGGAGGGAGATGGGTAGTGAGGATAGAGCTGGTCAGAGTCAGGGATGGAGAGGGGTAATGAGGATAGAGCTGGCGAGTGTCTCGGAGGGAGAGGGGTAGTGAGGATAGAGCTGGTGAGTGTCTCACCGAGGGAGGGAGAGGGGTAGTGAGGAGAGAGCTGGTGAGTGTCTGAAGGAGGGAGAGGGGTAGTGAGGATAGAGCTGGTGAGTATCCCAGGGAGGGAGAGGGGTAGTGAGGATAGAGCTGGTGAGTGTCTGACCGAGGGAGAGGGTAGTGAGGATAGAGCTGGCGAGTGTCTGAAGGAGGGAGAGGGGCAGTGAGGATAGAGCTGGCGAGTGTCTGAGGGAGGGAGAGGGGTAGTGAGGAGAGAGCTGGTGAGTGTCTGAAGGAGGGAGAGGCGTAGTGAGGATAGAGCTGGTGAGTGTCTGACCGAGGGAGAGGGGTAGTGAGGATAGAGCTGGTGAGTATCTGAGGGAGAGGTGTAGTGAGGATAGAGCTGGTGAGGGTCTCAGGGAGGGAGAGGGGTAGTGAGTAGAGAGCTGGTGAGTGTCTCGGAGGGAGAGGGGTAGTGAGGATAGAGATGGTGAGTGTCTGAGGGAGGGAGAGGGGTAGTGAGGATAGAGCTGGTGAGTGTCACGGAGGGCGAGGGGTAGTGAGGATAGAGCTGGTGAGAGTCAGGGAGGGAGAGGGGTAGTGAGGATAGAGCTGGTGAGTGACAGGGAGGGAGAGCGGTAGTGAGGATAGAGCTGGTCAGATTCAGGGATGGAGAGGGGTAATGAGGATAGAGCTGGCGAGTGTCTCGGAGGGAGAGGGGTAGTGAGGATAGAGCTGGTGTGTGTCTCACCGAGGGAGGGAGAGAGGTAGTGAGGAGAGAGCTGGTGAGTGTCTGAAGGAGGGAGAGGGGTAGTGAGGATAGAGCTGGTGAGTGTCTCGGAGGGAGAGGGGTGGTGAGGATAGAGCTGGTGAGTGTCTCGGAGGGAGAGGGGTAGTGAGGATAGAGCTGGTGAGTGTCTCGGAGGGAGAGGGGTGGTGAGGATAGAGCTGGTGAGTGTCTGAGGGAGGGAGAGGGGTAGCGTGGATAGAGCTGGTGAGTGTCTCAGGGAGGGAGAGGGGTAGTGAGGATAGAGCTGTTGAGTGTCTGATGGAGGGAGAGGGTTAGTGAGGATAGAGCTGGAGAGTGTCTCAGGGAGGGAGAGGGGTAGTGAGGATAGAGCTGGTGAGTGTCTGATGGAGGGAGAAGGGTAGTGTGGGTAGAGCTGGCGAGTGTCTCGGAGGGAGAGGGGAAGTGAGGATAGAGCTGGCGACTGTCTGAGGGAGGGAGAGGGGTAGTGAGGATAGAGCTGGAGAGTGTCTCAGGGAGGGAGAGGGGTAGTGAGGATAGAGCTGGCGAGTGTCTCGGAGGGAGAGGGGTAGTGAGGATAGAGCTGGTGAGTATCCCAGGGAGGGAGATGGGTAGTGAGGATAGAGCTGGTGAGTGTCTCACCGAGGGAGAGGGGTAGTGAGGATCGAGCTGGTGAGTGTCTGAGGGTGGGAGAGGGGTAGTGAGGATAGAGCTGGTGAGGGTCTCAGGGAGGGAGAGGGGTAGTGAGGATAGAGCTGGTGACTGTCTCAGTGAGGGAGAGGGGTAGTGAGGATAGAGCTGGTGAGTGTCTGAGGGTGGGAGGGGGTAGTGAGGATAGAGCTGGTGAGTGTCTGAAGGAGGTAGAGGGGTATTGAGGATAGAGCTGGTGAGTGTCAGGGAGGGAGAGGGGTAGTGAGGATAGAGCTGGTGAGTGTGTCAGGGAGGGAGAGGGGTAGTGAGGATAGAGCTGGCGAGTGTCTCGGAGAGAGAGGGGTAGTGAGGATAGAGCTGGTGAGTGTCTGAGGGAGGGAGCGCGGTAGTGAGGATAGAGGAGGTGAGTGTCTCACCGAGGGAGAGGGCTAGTGAGTAGAGAGCTGGTGAGTATACCAGGGAGGGAGAGGGGTAACGAAAATAGAGCTGGCGAGTGTCACGGAGGGAGAGGGGTAGTGAGGATAGAGCTGGTGAGTGTCTCGGAGGGAGAGGGGTGGTGAGGATAGAGCTGGTGAGTGTCTCGGAGGGAGAGGGGTAGTGAGGATAGAGCTGGTGAGTGTCTCGGAGGGAGAGGGGTGGTGAGGATAGAGCTGGTGAGTGTCTGAGGGAGGGAGAGGGGTAGCGTGGATAGAGCTGGTGAGTGTCTCAGGGAGGGAGAGGGGTAGTGAGGATAGAGCTGTTGAGTGTCTGATGGAGGGAGAGGGTTAGTGAGGATAGAGCTGGAGAGTGTCTCAGGGAGGGAGAGGGGTAGTGAGGATAGAGCTGGTGAGTGTCTGATGGAGGGAGAAGGGTAGTGTGGGTAGAGCTGGCGAGTGTCTCGGAGGGAGAGGGGAAGTGAGGATAGAGCTGGCGACTGTCTGAGGGAGGGAGAGGGGTAGTGAGGATAGAGCTGGAGAGTGTCTCAGGGAGGGAGAGGGGTAGTGAGGATAGAGCTGGTGAGTGTCTGATGGAGGGAGAGGGGTAGAGTGGGTAGAGCTGGTGAGTGACAGGGAGGGAGAGGGGTAGTGAGGATAGAGCTGGTGAGAGTCTGAAGGAGGGAGAGGGGTAGTGAGGATAGAGCTGGTGAGTGTCAGGGAGGGAGAGGGGTAGTGAGGATAGAGCTGGTGAGTGTCTGACGGCGGGAGAGGGTTAGTGAGGATAGAGCTGGCGACTGTCTCAGGGAGGGAGAGGGGTAGTGAGGATAGAGCTGGTGAGTGTCTGAAGGAGGGAGAGGGGTAGAGAGGATAGAGCTGGTGAGTGTCTGAAGGAGGGAGAGGGGTAGTGAGGATAGAGCTGGTGAGTGTCTGAAGGAGGGAGAGGGGTATTGAGGATAGAGCTGGTGAGTCTCTGACCGAGGGAGAGGGGTAGTGAGGATACAGCTGGTGAGTATCTGAGGGAGAGGTGTAGTGAGGATAGAGCTGGTGAGGGTCTCAGGGAGGGAGAGGGGTAGTGAGTAGAGAGCTGGTGAGTGTCTCGGAGGGAGAGGGGTAGTGAGGATAGAGCTGGTGAGTATCTGAGGGAGAGGTGTAGTGAGGATAGAGCTGGTGAGGGTCTCAGGGAGGGAGAGGGGTAGTGAGTAGAGAGCTGGTGAGTGTCTCGGAGGGAGAGGGGTAGTGAGGATAGAGATGGTGAGTGTCTGAGGGAGGGAGAGGGGTAGTGAGGATAGAGCTGGTGAGTGTCACGGAGGGCGAGGGGTAGTGAGGATAGAGCTGGTGAGAGTCAGGGAGGGAGAGGGGTAGTGAGGATAGAGCTGGTGAGTGACAGGGAGGGAGAGCGGTAGTGAGGATAGAGCTGGTCAGATTCAGGGATGGAGAGGGGTAATGAGGATAGAGCTGGCGAGTGTCTCGGAGGGAGAGGGGTAGTGAGGATAGAGCTGGTGTGTGTCTCACCGAGGGAGGGAGAGAGGTAGTGAGGAGAGAGCTGGTGAGTGTCTGAAGGAGGGAGAGGGGTAGTGAGGATAGAGCTGGTGAGTGTCTGATGGAGGGAGAGGGGTAGTGAGGATGGAGCTGGTGAGTGTCTCAGGGAGGGAGAGGGGTAGTGAGGATAGAGCCGGTGAGTGTCTGAGGGAGGGAAAGCGGTAGTGAGGATAGAGCTTGTGAGTGTCTGATGGAGGGAGAGGGGTAGTGAGGATGGAGCTGGTGAGTGTCTCAGGGAGGGAGAGGGGTAGTGAGGATAAGCCGGTGAGTGTCTGAGGGAGGGAGAGCGGTAGTGAGGATAGAGCCGGTGAGTGTCTGAGGGAGGGAGAGCGGTAGTGAGGATAGAGCTGGTGAGTGTCTGAGGGAGGGAGAGGGGTAGTGAGGATAGAGCTGGTGAGTGTCTCGGAGGGAGAGGGGTAGTGAGGATAGAGCTGGCGAGTGACTAGGAGGGAGAGGGGTAGTGAGGATAGAGCTGGTGAGTGACTAGGAGGGAGAGGGGTAGTGAGGATAGAGCTGGTGAGTGTCAGAGGGAGGGAGAGGGGAAGTGAGGATAGAGCTGGTGAGTGTCAGAGGGAGGGAGAGGGGTAGTGAGGGTAGAGCTGGTGAGTGTGTCAGGGAGGGAGAGGGGTAGTGGGGATAGAGCTGGCGAGTGTCTCGGAGGGAGAGGGGTAGTGAGGATAGAGCTGGTGAGTATCCCAGGGAGGGAGATGGGTAGTGAGGATAGAGCTGGTGAGTGTCTCACCGAGGGAGAGGGGTAGTGAGGATCGAGCTGGTGAGTGTCTGAGGGTGGGAGAGGGGTAGTGAGGATAGAGCTGTTGAGGGTCTCAGGGAGGGAGAGGGGTAGTGAGGATAGAGCTGGTGACTGTCTCAGTGAGGGAGAGGGGTAGTGAGGATAGAGCTGGTGAGTGTCTGAGGGTGGGAGGGGTTAGTGAGGATAGAGCTGGTGAGTGTCTGAAGGAGGTAGAGGGGTATTGAGGATAGAGCTGGTGAGTGTCAGGGAGGGAGAGGGGTAGTGAGGATAGAGCTGGTGAGTGTGTCAGGGAGGGAGAGGGGTAGTGAGGATAGAGCTGGCGAGTGTCTCGGAGAGAGAGGGGTAGTGAGGATAGAGCTGGTGAGTGTCTGAGGGAGGGAGAGCGGTAGTGAGGATAGAGGAGGTGAGTGTCTCACCGAGGGAGAGGGCTAGTGAGTAGAGAGCTGGTGAGTATACCAGGGAGGGAGAGGGGTAACGAAAATAGAGCTGGCGAGTGTCACGGAGGGAGAGGGGTAGTGAGGATAGAGCTGGTGAGTGTCTCGGAGGGAGAGGGGTGGTGAGGATAGAGCTGTTGAGTGTCTGATGGAGGGAGAGGGTTAGTGAGGATAGAGCTGGAGAGTGTCTCAGGGAGGGAGAGGGGTAGTGAGGATAGAGCTGGTGAGTGTCTGAGGGAGGGAGAAGGGTAGTGTGGGTAGAGCTGGCGAGTGTCTCGGAGGGAGAGGGGAAGTGAGGATAGAGCTGTTGAGTGTCTGATGGAGAGGGTTAGTGAGGATAGAGCTGGAGAGTGTCTCAGGGAGGGAGAGGGGTAGTGAGGATAGAGCTGGTTAGTGTCTGATGGAGGGAGAGGGGTAGAGTGGGTAGAGCTGGTGAGTGACAGGGAGGGAGAGGGGTAGTGAGGATAGAGCTGGTGAGAGTCTGAAGGAGGGAGAGGGGTAGTGAGGATAGAGCTGGTGAGTGTCTGACGGCGGGAGAGGGTTAGTGAGGATAGAGCTGGCGACTGTCTCAGGGAGGGAGAGGGGTAGTGAGGATAGAGCTGGTGAGTGTCTGAAGGAGGGAGAGGGGTAGTGAGGATAGAGCTGGTGAGTGTCTGAAGGAGGGAGAGGGGTAGTGAGGATAGAGCTGGTGAGTGTCTGAAGGAGGGAGAGGGGTAGTGAGGATAGAGCTGGTGAGTCTCTGACCGAGGGAGAGGGGTAGTGAGGATAGAGCTGGTGAGTATCTGAGGGAGAGGTGTAGTGAGGATAGAGCTGGTGAGGGTCTCAGGGAGGGAGAGGGGTAGTGAGTAGAGAGCTGGTGAGTGTCTCGGAGGGAGAGGGGTAGTGAGGATAGAGCTGGTGAGTGTCTGAGGGAGGGAGAGGGGTAGTGAGGATAGAGCTGGTGAGTGTCAGGGAGGGAGAGGGGTAGTGAGGACAGAGCAGGTGAGAGTCAGGGAGGGAGAGGGGTAGTGAGGATAGAGCTGGTGAGTGACAGGGAGGGAGAGGGGTAGTGAGGACAGAGCAGGTGAGAGTCAGGGAGGGAGAGGGGTAGTGAGGATAGAGCTGGTGAGTGACAGGGAGGGAGAGGGGTAGTGAGGACAGAGCAGGTGAGAGTCAGGGAGGGAGAGGGGTAGTGAGGATAGAGCTGGTGAGTGACAGGGAGGGAGAGGGGTAGTGAGGATAGAGCTGGTCAGAGTCAGGGATGGAGAGGGGTAATGAGGATAGAGCTGGCGAGTGTCTCGGAGGGAGAGGGGTAGTGAGGATAGAGCTGGTGAGTGTCTCACCGAAGGAGGGAGAGGGGTAGTGAGGAGAGAGCTGGTGAGTGTCTGAAGGAGGGAGAGGGGTAGTGAGGATAGAGCTGGTGAGTATCCCAGGGAGGGAGAGGGGTAGTGAGGATAGAGCTGGTGAGTGTCTCACCGAGGGAGAGGGGTAGTGAGGATCGAGCTGATGAGTGTCTGAGGGTGGGAGAGGGGTAGTGAGGATAGAGCTGGTGAGTGTCTGAGGGTGGGAGAGGGGTAGCGAGGGTAGAGCTGGTGAGTGTCTGAGGGAGGGAGAGGGGTAGTGAGGATAGAGCTGGTGCGTGTGTCAGGGAGGGAGAGGGGTAGTGAGGATAGAGCTGGCGAGTGTCTCGGAGGGAGAGGGGTAGTGAGGATAGAGCTGGTGAGTGTCTGAGGGAGGGAGAGGGGTAGTGAGGATAGAGGTTGTGAGTGTCTGAGGGAGGGAGAGCGGTAGTGAGGATAGAGGAGGTGAGTGTCTCACCGAGGGAGAGCGGTAGTGAGGATAGAGGAGGTGAGTGTCTCACCGAGGGAGAGGGCTAGTGAGTAGAGAGCTGGTGAGTATACCAGGGAGGGAGAGGGGTAACGAAAATAGAGCTGGCGAGTGTCACGGAGGGAGAGGGGTAGTGAGGATAGAGCTGGTGAGTGTCTCGGAGGGAGAGGGGTGGTGAGGATAGAGCTGGTGAGTGTCTGAGGGAGGGAGAAGGGTAGTGTGGGTAGAGCTGGCGAGTGTCTCGGAGGGAGAGGGGAAGTGAGGATAGAGCTGTTGAGTGTCTGATGGAGGGAGAGGGTTAGTGAGGATAGAGCTGGAGAGTGTCTCAGGGAGGGAGAGGGGTAGTGAGGATAGAGCTGGTGAGTGTCTGATGGAGGGAGAAGGGTAGTGTGGGTAGAGCTGGCGAGTGTCTCGGAGGGAGAGGGGAAGTGAGGATAGAGCTGGCGACTGTCTGAGGGAGGGAGAGGGGTAGTGAGGATAGAGCTGGAGAGTGTCTCAGGGAGGGAGAGGGGTAGTGAGGATAGAGCTGGTGAGTGTCTGATGGAGGGAGAGGGGTAGAGTGGGTAGAGCTGGTGAGTGACAGGGAGGGAGAGGGGTAGTGAGGATAGAGCTGGTGAGAGTCTGAAGGAGGGAGAGGGGTAGTGAGGATAGAGCTGGTGAGTGTCTGACGGCGGGAGAGGGTTAGTGAGGATAGAGCTGGCGACTGTCTCAGGGAGGGAGAGGGGTAGTGAGGAAAGAGCTGGTGAGTGTCTGAAGGAGGGAGAGGGGTAGTGAGGATAGAGCTGGTGAGTGTCTGAAGGAGGGAGAGGGGTAGTGAGGATAGAGCTGGTGAGTATCTGAGGGAGAGGTGTAGTGAGGATAGAGCTGGTGAGGGTCTCAGGGAGGGAGAGGGGTAGTGAGTAGAGAGCTGGTGAGTGTCTCGGAGGGAGAGGGGTAGTGAGGATAGAGCTGGTGAGTGTCTGAGGGAGGGAGAGGGGTAATGAGGATAGAGCTGGTGAGTGTCAGGGAGGGAGAGGGGTAGTGAGGACAGAGCAGGTGAGAGTCAGGGAGGGAGAGGGGTAGTGAGGATAGAGCTGGTGAGTGACAGGGAGGGAGAGGGGTAGTGAGGATAGAGCTGGTCAGAGTCAGGGATGGAGAGGGGTAATGAGGATAGAGCTGGCGAGTGTCTCGGAGGGAGAGGGGTAGTGAGGATAGAGCTGGTGAGTGTCTCACCGAGGGAGGGAGAGGGGTAGTGAGGAGAGAGCTGGTGAGTGTCTCAAGGAGGGAGAGGGGTAGTGAGGATAGAGCTGGTGAGTATCCCAGGGAGGGAGAGGGGTAGTGAGGATAGAGCTGGTGAGTGTCTCACCGAGGGAGAGGGGTAGTGAGGATCGAGCTGATGAGTGTCTGAGGGTGGGAGAGGGGTAGTGAGGATAGAGCTGGTGAGTGTCTGAGGGTGGGAGAGGGGTAGCGAGGGTAGAGCTGGTGAGTGTCTAAGGGAGGGAGAGGGGTATTGAGGATAGAGCTGGTGAGTGTCAGGGAGGGAGAGGGGTAGTGAGGATAGAGCTGGTGCGTGTGTCAGGGAGGGAGAGGGGTAGTGAGGATAGAGCTAGCGAGTGTCTCGGAGGGAGAGGGGTAGTGAGGATAGAGCTGGTGAGTGTCTGAGGGAGGGAGAGGGGTAGTAAGGATAGAGCTGGAGAGTGTCTCAGGGAGGGAGAGGGGTAGTGAGGACAGAGCAGGTGAGAGTCAGGGAGGGAGAGGGGTAGTGAGGATAGAGCTGGTGAGTGACAGGGAGGGAGAGGGGTAGTGAGGATAGAGCTGGTCAGAGTCAGGGATGGAGAGGGGTAATGAGGATAGAGCTGGCGAGTGTCTCGGAGGGAGAGGGGTAGTGAGGATAGAGCTGGTGAGTGTCTCACCGAAGGAGGGAGAGGGGTAGTGAGGAGAGAGCTGGTGAGTGTCTGAAGGAGGGAGAGGGGTAGTGAGGATAGAGCTGGTGAGTGTCTGAGGGAGGGAGAGGGGTAGTAAGGATAGAGCTGGAGAGTGTCTCAGGGAGGGAGAGGGGTAGTGAGGATAGAGCTGGTGAGTGTCTGATGGAGGGAGAGGGGTAGCGTGGGTAGAGCTGGCGAGTGTCTCGGAGGGAGAGGGGTAGTGAGGATAGAGCTGGCGACTGTCTGAGGGAGGGAGAGGGGTAGAGAGGATAGAGCTGGTGAGTGTCTGAAGGAGGGAGAGGGGTAGTGAGGATAGAGCTGGTGAGTGTCTGAAGGAGGGAGAGGGGTAGTGACGATAGAGCTGGCGACTGTCTGAGGGAGGGAGAGGGGTAGTGAGGATAGAGCTGGTGTGTGTCTGAAGGAGGGAGAGGCGTAGTGAGGATAGTGCTGGTGAGTGTCTGAAGGAGGGAGAGGGGTAGTGAGGATAGAGCTGGTGAGTGTCTGAAGGAGGGAGAGGGGTAGTGAGGATAGAGCTTGTGAGTGTCTGAAGGAGGGAGAGGGGTAGTGAGGATAGAGCTGGTGAGTGTCTGAAGGAGGGAGAGGGGTAGTGAGGATAGAGCTTGTGAGTGTCTGAAGGAGCGAGAGGGGTAGTGAGGATAGAGCTGGCGACTGTCTCAGGGAGGGAGAGGGGTAGTGAGGATCGAGCTGGTGAGTGTCTGAAGGAGGGAGAGGGGTAGTGAGGATAGAGCTGGTGAGGGTCTCAGGGAGGGAGAGGGGTAGTGAGGATAGAGCTGGTGAGTGTCTGAAGGAGGGAGAGGGGTAGTGAGGATAGAGCTGGTGAGTGTCTCACCGAGGGAGAGGGGTAGTGAGGATCGAGCTGGTGAGTGTCTGAGGGTGGGAGAGGGGTAGTGAGGATAGAGCTGGTGAGGGTCTCAGGGAGGGAGAGGGGTAGTGAGGATAGAGCTGGTGACTGTCTCAGTGAGGGAGAGGGGTAGTGAGGATAGAGCTGGTGAGTGTCTGAGGGTGGGAGGGGGTAGTGAGGATAGAGCTGGTGAGTGTCTGAAGGACCTAGAGGGGTAGCGGGGGTAGAGCTGGCGAGTGTCTCGGAGGGAGAGGGGTAGTGAGGATAGAGCTGGTGAGTGTCTGATGGAGGGAGAGTGGTAGTGAGGATAGAGCTGGTGAGTATCTGAGGGAGGGAGAGGGGTAGTGAGGATAGAGCTGGCGACTGTCTGAGGGAGGGAGAGGGGTAGTAAGGATAGAGCTGGAGAGTGTCTCAGGGAGGGAGAGGGGTAGTGAGGATAGAGCTGGTGAGTGTCTGATGGAGGGAGAGGGGTAGCGTGGGTAGAGCTGGCGAGTGTCTCGGAGGGAGAGGGGTAGTGAGGATAGAGCTGGCGACTGTCTGAGGGAGGGAGAGGGGTAGAGAGGATAGAGCTGGTGAGTGTCTGAAGGAGGGAGAGGGGTAGTGAGGATAGAGCTGGTGAGTGTCTGAAGGAGGGAGAGGGGTAGTGAGGATAGAGCTGGCGACTGTCTCAGGGAGGGAGAGGGGTAGTGAGGATAGAGCTGGTGAGTGTCTGAAGGAGGGAGAGGGGTAGTGAGGATAGAGCTGGTGAGTGTCTGAAGGAGGGAGAGGGGTAGTGAGGATAGAGCTGGTGAGTGTCTGAAGGAGGGAGAGGGTTAGTGAGGATAGAGCTGGCGACTGTCTCAGGGAGGGAGAGGCGTAGTGAGGATAGAGCTGGTGAGTGTCTGAAGGAGGGAGAGCGGTAGTGAGGATACAGCTGGTGAGTGTCTGAAGGAGGGAGAGGGATAGTGAGGATAGAGCTGGTGAGTGTCTGAAGGAGGGAGAGGGTTAGTGAGGATAGAGCTGGCGACTGTCTCAGGGAGGGAGAGGGATAGTGAGGATAGAGCTGGTAAGTGTCTGAAGGAGGGAGAGGGGTAGTGAGGATAGAGCTGGTGAGTGTCTGAAGGAGGGAGAGGGGTAGTGAGGATAGAGCTGGTGAGTGTCTGAAGGAGGGAGAGGGGTAGTGAGGATAGAGCTGGCGACTGTCTCAGGGAGGGAGAGGGATAGTGAGGATAGAGCTGGTGAGTGTCTGAAGGAGGGAGAGGGGTAGTGAGGATAGAGCTAGTGAGTGTCTGAAGGAGGGAGAGGGGTAGTGAGGATAGAGCTGGTGAGTGTCTGAAGGAGGGAGAGGGGTAGTGAGGATAGTGCTGGCGACTGTCTCAGGGAGGGAGAGGGGTAGTGAGGATAGAGCTGGTGAGTGTCTGAAGGAGGGAGAGGGGTAGTGAGGATAGAGCTTGTGAGTGTCTGAAGGAGGGAGAGGGGTAGTGAGGATAGAGCTGGTGTGTCTGAAGGAGGGAGAGGGGTAGTGAGGATAGATCTGGCGACTGTCTCAGGGAGGGAGAGGGGTAGTGAGGATCGAGCTGGTGAGTGTCTGAAGGAGGGAGAGGGGTAGTGAGGATAGAGCTGGTGAGGGTCTCAGGGAGGGAGAGGGGTAGTGAGGATAGTGCTGGTGAGTGTCTGAAGGAGGGAGAGGGGTAGTGAGGATAGAGCTGGTGAGTGTCTGAAGGAGGGAGAGGGGTAGTGAGGATAGAGCTGGTGAGTGTCTCACCGAGGGAGAGGGGTAGTGAGGATCGAGCTGGTGAGTGTCTGAGGGTGGGAGAGGGGTAGTGAGGATAGAGCTGGTGAGGGTCTCAGGGAGGGAGAGGGGTAGTGAGGATAGAGCTGGCGACTGTCTCAGGGAGGGAGAGGGGTAGTGAGGATAGAGCTGGTGAGTGTCTGAAGGAGGGAGAGGGGTAGTGAGGATAGAGCTGGTGAGTGTCTGAAGGAGGGAGAGGGGTAGTGAGGATAGAGCTGGTGAGTGTCTGAAGGAGGGAGAGGGTTAGTGAGGATAGAGCTGGCGACTGTCTCAGGGAGGGAGAGGCGTAGTGAGGATAGAGCTGGTGAGTGTCTGAAGGAGGGAGAGCGGTAGTGAGGATACAGCTGGTGAGTGTCTGAAGGAGGGAGAGGGATAGTGAGGATAGAGCTGGTGAGTGTCTGAAGGAGGGAGAGGGTTAGTGAGGATAGAGCTGGCGACTGTCTCAGGGAGGGAGAGGGATAGTGAGGATAGAGCTGGTGAGTGTCTGAAGGAGGGAGAGGGGTAGTGAGGATAGAGCTTGTGAGTGTCTGAAGGAGGGAGAGGGGTAGTGAGGATAGAGCTGGTGAGTGTCTGAAGGAGGGAGAGGGGTAGTGAGGATAGAGCTGGCGACTGTCTCAGGGAGGGAGAGGGATAGTGAGGATAGAGCTGGTGAGTGTCTGAAGGAGGGAGAGGGGTAGTGAGGATAGAGCTAGTGAGTGTCTGAAGGAGGGAGAGGGGTAGTGAGGATAGAGCTGGTGAGTGTCTGAAGGAGGGAGAGGGGTAGTGAGGATAGTGCTGGCGACTGTCTCAGGGAGGGAGAGGGGTAGTGAGGATAGAGCTGGTGAGTGTCTGAAGGAGGGAGAGGGGTAGTGAGGATAGAGCTTGTGAGTGTCTGAAGGAGGGAGAGGGGTAGTGAGGATAGAGCTGGTGTGTCTGAAGGAGGGAGAGGGGTAGTGAGGATAGAGCTGGCGACTGTCTCAGGGAGGGAGAGGGGTAGTGAGGATCGAGCTGGTGAGTGTCTGAAGGAGGGAGAGGGGTAGTGAGGATAGAGCTGGTGAGGGTCTCAGGGAGGGAGAGGGGTAGTGAGGATAGTGCTGGTGAGTGTCTGAAGGAGGGAGAGGGGTAGTGAGGATAGAGCTGGTGAGTGTCTGAAGGAGGGAGAGGGGTAGTGAGGATAGAGCTGGTGAGTGTCTCACCGAGGGAGAGGGGTAGTGAGGATCGAGCTGGTGAGTGTCTGAGGGTGGGAGAGTGGTAGCGAGGATAGAGCTGGTGAGGGTCTCAGGGAGGGAGAGGGGTAGTGAGGATAGAGTTGGTGACTGTCTCAGTGAGGGAGAGGGGTAGTGAGGATAGAGCTGGTGAGTGTCTGAGGGTGGGAGGGGGTAGTGAGGATAGAGCTGGTGAGTGTCTGAAGGAGGGAGAGGGGTATTGAGGATAGAGCTGGTGAGTGTCAGGGAGGGAGAGGGGTAGTGAGGATAGAGCTGGTGAGTGTGTCAGGGAGGGAGAGGGGTAGTGAGGATAGAGCTGGCGAGTGTCTCGGAGGGAGAGGGGTAGTGAGGATAGAGCTGGTGAGTGTCTGAGGGAGGGAGAGCGGTAGTGAGGATAGAGGAGGTGAGTGTCTCACCGAGGGAGAGGGCTAGTGAGTAGAGAGCTGGTGAGTGTCTCGGAGGGAGAGGGGTAGTGAGGATAGAGCTGGTGAGTGTCAGGAAGGGAGAGCGGTAGTGAGGATAGAGGAGGTGAGTGTCTGAAGGAGGGAGAGGGGTAGTGAGGATAGAGCTGGTGAGTGTCTCGGAGGGAGTGGGGTAGTGAGGATAGAGCTGGTGAGTGTCTGAAGGAGGGAGAGGGGTATTGAGGATAGAGGTGGCGAGTGTCTCGGAGGGAGAGGGGTAGTGAGGATAGAGCAGGTGAGTGTCTGAGGAAGGGAGAGGGGTAGTGAGGATAGAGCTGGTGAGTGTCTGAGGAAGGGAGAGGGGTAGTGAGGATAGAGCTGGTGAGTGTCAGGAAGGGAGAGCGGTAGTGAGGATAGAGGAGGTGAGTGTCTCACCGAGGGAGAGGGCTAGTGAGTGGCGAGCTGGTGAGTATCCCAGGGAGGGAGAGGGGTAACGAAAATAGAGGTGGCGAGTGTCTCAGGGAGGGAGAGGGGTAGTGAGGATAGAGCTGGTGAGTGTCTGATGGAGGGAGAGGGTTAGTGAGGATAGAGCTGGCGAGTGTCTCGGAGGGAGAGGGGTAGTGAGGATAGAGCTGGCGACTATCTGAGGGAGGGAGAGGGGTAGTGAGGATAGAGCTGGCGACTGTCTGAGGGAGGGAGAGGGGTAGTGAGGATAGAGCTGGTCAGTGTCTGAAGGAGGGAGAGGGGTAGTGAGGATAGAGCTGGTGAGTGTCTCAAGGAGGGAGAGGGGTAGTGAGGATAGAGCTGGTGAGTGTCTGAAGGAGGGAGAGGGGTAGTGAGGATAGAGCTGGCGACTGTCTCAGGGAGGGAGAGGGGTAGTGAGAATAGAGCTGGTGAGTGTCTGAAGGAGGGAGAGGGGTAGTGAGGATAGAGCTGGTGAGTGTCTGAAGGAGGGACAGGGTTAGTGAGGATAGAGCTGGTGAGTGTCTGAAGGAGGGAGAGGGGTAGTGAGGATAGAGCTGGTGAGTATCTGAGGGAGAGATGTAGTGAGGATAGAGCTGGTGAGGGCCTCAGGGAGGGAGAGGGGTAGTGAGTAGAGAGCTGGTGAGTGTCTCGGAGGGAGAGGGGTAGTGAGGATAGAGCTGGTGAGTGTCTGAGGGAGGGAGAGGGGTAGTGACGATAGAGCTGGTGAGTGTCAGGGAGGGAGAGGGGTAGTGAGGATAGAGCTGGTGAGAGTCAGGGAGGGAGAGGGGTTAGTGAGGATAGAGCTGGTGAGTGACAGGGAGGGAGAGGGGTAGTGAGGATCGAGCTGGTGAGTGTCTGAGGGTGGGAGAGGGGTAGTGAGGATAGAGCTGGTGAGGGTCTTAGGGAGGGAGAGGGGTAGTGAGGATAGAGCTGGTGACTGTCTCAGTGAGGGAGAGGGGTAGTGAGGATAGAGCTGGTGAGTGTCTGAGGGTGGGAGAGGGGTAGTGAGGATAGAGCTGGTGAGTGTCTGAGGGAGGGAGAGGGGTATTGAGGATAGAGCTGGTGAGTATCCCAGGGAGGGAGAGGGGTAACGAAAATAGAGCTGGCGAGTGTCTCGGAGAGAGAGGGGTAGTGAGGATAGAGCTGGTGAGTGTCTGATGGAGGGAGAGGGGTAGCGTGGGTAGAGCTGGCGAGTGTCTCGGAGGGAGAGGGGTAGTGAGGATAGAGCTGGCGACTGTCTGAGGGAGGGAGAGGGGTGGTAAGGATAGAGCTGGAGAGTGTCTCATGGAGGGAGAGGGGTAGTGAGGATTGAGATGGTGAGTGTCTGATGGAGGGAGAGGGGTAGCGTGGGTAGAGCTGGCGAGTGTCTCGGAGGGAGAGGGGTAGTGAGGATAGAGCTGGCGACTGTCTGAGGGAGGGAGAGGGGTAGTGAGGATAGAGCTGGTGAGTGTCTGAAGGAGGGAGAGGGGTAGTGAGGATAGAGCTGGTGTGTCTGAAGGAGGGAGAGGGTTAGTGAGGATAGAGCTGGCGACTGTCTCAGGGAGGGAGAGGGGTAGTGAGGATAGAGCTGGTGAGTGTCTGAAGGAGGGAGAGGGTTAGTTAGGATAGAGCTGGCGACTGTCTCAGGGAGGGAGAGGGGTAGTGAGGATAGAGCTGGTGAGTGTCTGAAGGAGGGAGAGGGGTAGTGAGGATTGAGCTGGTGAGTGTCTGAAGGAGGGAGAGGGGTAGTGAGGATAGAGCTGGTGAGTGTCTGAAGGAGGTAGAGGGTTAGTGAGGATAGAGCTGGCGACTGTCTCAGGGAGGGAGAGGCGTAGTGAGGATAGAGCTGGTGAGTGTCTGAAGGAGGGAGAGGGGTAGTGAGGATAGAGCTGGTGAGTGTCTGATGGAGGGAGAGGGTTAGTGAGGATAGAGCTGGCGACTGTCTCAGGGAGGGAGAGGGGTAGTGAGGATAGAGCTGGCGACTGTCTCAGGGAGGGAGAGGGGTAGTGAGGATAGAGCTGGTGAGTGTCTGAAGGAGGGAGAGGGGTAGTGAGGATAGAGCTGGTGAGTTTTCTGAAGGAGGGAGAGGGGTAGTGAGGATATAGCTGGTGAGTGTCTGAAGGAGGGAGAGGGGTAGTGAGGATAGAGCTGGTGAGTGTCTGAAGGAGAGAGAGGGCTAGTGAAGGTAGAGCTGGTGAGTGTCTGAAGGAGGGAGAGGGGTAGTGAGGATAGAGCTGGCGACTGTCTCAGGGAGGGAGAGGGGTAGTGAGGATAGAGCTGGTGAGTGTCTGAAGGAGGGAGAGGGGTAGTGAGGATAGAGCTGGTGAGTGTCTGAAGGAGGGAGAGGGGTAGTGAGGATAGAGCTGGTGAGTGTCTGAAGGAGGGAGAGGGGTAGTGAGGATAGAGCTGGTGAGTGTCTGAAGGAGGGAGAGGGGTAGTGAGGATAGAGCTGGTGAGTGTCTGAAGTAGGGAGAGGGTTAGTGAGGATATAGCTGGTGAGTGTCTGAGGGAGGGAGAGGGGTAGTGAGGATAGATCTGGCGAGTGTCTCGGAGGGAGAGGGGTAGTGAGGATAGAGCTGGTGAGTGTCTGAAGGAGGGAGAGGGGTAGTGAGGATAGAGCTGGCGACTATCTGAGGGAGGGAGAGGGGTAGTGAGGATAGAGCTGGTGAGTGTCTGAAGGAGGGAGAGTGGTAGTGAGGATAGAGCTGGTGAGTGTCTGAAGGAGGGAGAGGGGTAGTGAGGATAGAGCTGGTGAGTGTCTGAAGGATGGAGAGGGGTAGTGAGGATAGAGCTGGTGAGTGTCTGAAGGAGGGAGAGGGGTAGTGAGGATAGCTGGCGACTGTCTCAGGGAGGGAGAGAGGTAGTGAGGATAGAGCTGGTGAGTGTCTGAAGGAGGGAGAGGGGTAGTGAGGGTAGAGCTGGTGAGCGTCTGAAGGAGGGAGAGGGTTAGTGAGGATAGAGCTGGTGAGTGTCTCAGGGAGGGAGAGGGGTAGTGAGGATAGAGCTGGTGAGTGACTGAAGGAGGGAGAGGGGTAGTGAGGATAGAGTTGGTGAGTGTCTGAAGGAGGGAGAGGGGTAGTGAGGATAGAGCTGGTGAGTGTCTGAAGGAGGGAGAGGGGTAGTGAGGATAGAGCTGGTGAGTGTCTCAGGGAGGGAGAGGGGTAGTGAGGATAGAGCTGGTGAATGTCTGAAGTAGGGAGAGGGGTAGTGAGGATAGAGCTTGTGAGTGACTGAAGGAGGGAGAGGGGTAGTGAGGATAGAGCTGGTGTGTCTGAAGGAGGGAGAGGGGTAGTGAGGATAGAGCTGGTGAGTGTCTGAAGGAGGGAGAGGGGTAGTGAGGATAGAGCTGGTGAGTGTCTGAAGGAGGGAGAGGGGTAGTGAGGATAGAGCTGGTGAGTGTCTGAAGGAGGGAGAGGGTTAGTGAGGATAGAGCTGGCGACTGTCTCAGGGAGGGAGAGGGGTAGTGAGGATAGAGCTGGTGAGTGTCTGAAGGAGGGAGAGGGGTAGTGAGGATAGAGCTGGCGACTGTCTCAGCGAGGGAGAGGGGTAGTGAGGATAGAGCTGGTGAGTGTCTGAAGGAGGGAGAGGGGTAGTGAGGATAGAGCTGGTGAGTGTCTGAAGGAGGGAGAGGGGTAGTGAGGATAGAGCTGGCGACTGTCTCAGGGAGGGAGAGGGGTAGTGAGGATAGAGCTGGTGAGTGTCTCGGAGGGAGAGGGGTAGTGAGGATAGAGCTGTTGAGTGTCTCGGAGGGAGAGGGGTAGTGAGGATAGAGCTGGTGAGTGTCTGAGGGAGGGAGATCGGTAGTGAGGATAGAGCTGGTGAGTGTCACAGGGAGGGAGAGGGGTAGTGAGGATAGAGCTGGCGAGTGTCTCGGAGGGAGAGGGGTAGTGAGGATAGAGCTGGTGAGTGTCTCAGGGAGGGAGAGGGGTAGTGAGGATAGAGCTGGTGAGTGTATCAGGGAGGGAGAGGGGTAGTGAGGATAGAGCTGGTGAGTGTCTCGGAGGGAGAGGGGTAGTGAGGATAGAGCTGGTGAGTGTCTCAGGGAGGGAGAGGGGTAGTGAGGATAGAGCTGGTGAGTGTATCAGGGAGGGAGAGGGGTAGTGAGGATAGAGCTGGTGAGTGTCTCGGAGGGAGAGGGGTAGTGAGGATAGAGCTGGTGAGTGTCTCGGAGGGAGAGGGGTAGTGAGGATAGAGCTGGTGAGTGTCTGAGGGAGGGAAAGGGGTAGTGAGGATAGTGCTGGTGAGTGTCTGAGGGAGGGAGAGGGGTAGTGAGGATAGAGCTGGTGAGTGTCTCGGAGGGAGAGGAGTAGTGAGGATAGAGCTGTCGACTGTCTCCGTGAGGGAGAGGGGTAGTGAGGATAGAGCTGGTGAGTGTCTGAGGGTGGGAGAGGGGTAGTGATGATAGAGCTGGTGAGTGTCTGAGGGAGGGAGATCGGTAGTGAGGGTAGAGCTGGTGAGTGTCAGGGAGGGAGTGGGGTAGTGAGGATAGAGCTGGCGAGTGTCTCGGAGGGAGAGGGGTAGTGAGGATAGAGCTGGTGAGTGTCTCACCGAGGGAGAGGGGTAGTGAGTAGAGAGCTGGTGAGTGTCCCAGGGAGGGAGAGGACTAACGAGGATAGAGGTGGTGAGTGTCTGAAGGAGGGAGAGGGGTAGTGAGGATTGAGCTGGTGAGTGTCTGATGGAGGGAGAGGGGTAGTGAGGATAGAGCTGGTGAGTGTCTCAGGGAGGGAGAGGGGTAGTGAGGATAGAGCTGGTGAGTGTCTGAAGGAGGGAGAGGGGTAGTGAGGATAGAGCTGGTGAGTGTCTCGGAGGGAGAGGGGTAGTGAGGATAGAGCTGGTGAGTGTCTCGGAGGGAGGGAGAGGGGTAGTGAGGATAGAGCTGGTGAGTATCTGAGGGAGGGAGAGGGGTAGTGAGGATAGAGCTGGTGAGTGTCAGGGAGGGAGAGGGGTAGTGAGGATAGAGCTGGTGAGTGTCTCGGAGGGAGAGGGGTAGTGAGGATAGAGCTGGTGAGTGTCACAGGGAGGGAGAGGGGTAGTGAGGATAGAGCTGGTGAGTGTCACAGGGAGGGAGAGGGGTAGTGAGGATAGAGCTGGTGAGTGTCTGAAGGAGGGAGAGGGGTAGTGAGGATAGAGCTGGCGACTGTCTCAGGGAGGGAGAGGGGTAGTGAGGATAGAGCTGGTGAGTGTCTGAAGGAGGGAGAGGGGTAGTGAGGATAGAGCTGGCGACTGTCTCAGGGAGGGAGAGGGGTAGTGAGGATAGAGCTGGTGAGTGTCTGAAGGAGGGAGAGGGGTAGTGAGGATAGAGCTGGCGACTGTCTCAGGGAGGGAGAGGGGTAGTGAGGATAGAGCTGGTGAGTGTCTCGGAGGGAGAGGGGTAGTGAGGATAGAGCTGTTGAGTGTCTCGGAGGGAGAGGGGTAGTGAGGATAGAGCTGGTGAGTGTCTGAGGGAGGGAGATCGGTAGTGAGGATAGAGCTGGTGAGTGTCACAGGGAGGGAGAGGGGTAGTGAGGATAGAGCTGGCGAGTGTCTCGGAGGGAGAGGGGTAGTGAGGATAGAGCTGGTGAGTGTCTCAGGGAGGGAGAGGGGTAGTGAGGATAGAGCTGGTGAGTGTATCAGGGAGGGAGAGGGGTAGTGAGGATAGAGCTGGTGAGTGTCTCGGAGGGAGAGGGGTAGTGAGGATAGAGCTGGTGAGTGTCTCAGGGAGGGAGAGGGGTAGTGAGGATAGAGCTGGTGAGTGTATCAGGGAGGGAGAGGGGTAGTGAGGATAGAGCTGGTGAGTGTCTCGGAGGGAGAGGGGTAGTGAGGATAGAGCTGGTGAGTGTCTCGGAGGGAGAGGGGTAGTGAGGATAGAGCTGGTGAGTGTCTGAGGGAGGGAAAGGGGTAGTGAGGATAGTGCTGGTGAGTGTCTGAGGGAGGGAGAGGGGTAGTGAGGATAGAGCTGGTGAGTGTCTCGGAGGGAGGGAGAGGGGTAGTGAGGATAGAGCTGGTGAGTATCTGAGGGAGGGAGAGGGGTAGTGAGGATAGAGCTGGTGAGTGTCAGGGAGGGAGAGGGGTAGTGAGGATAGAGCTGGTGAGTGTCACAGGGAGGGAGAGGGGTAGTGAGGATAGAGCTGGTGAGTGTCACAGGGAGGGAGAGGGGTAGTGAGGATAGAGCTGGTGAGTGTCACAGGGAGGGAGAGGGGTAGTGAGGATAGAGCTGGCGACTGTCTCAGGGAGGGAGAGGGGTAGTGAGGATAGAGCTGGTGAGTGTCTGAAGGAGGGAGAGGGGTAGTGAGGATAGAGCTGGCGACTGTCTCAGGGAGGGAGAGGGGTAGTGAGGATAGAGCTGGTGAGTGTCTGAAGGAGGGAGAGGGGTAGTGAGGATAGAGCTGGCGACTGTCTCAGGGAGGGAGAGGGGTAGTGAGGATAGAGCTGGTGAGTGTCTCGGAGGGAGAGGGGTAGTGAGGATAGAGCTGGCGACTGTCTCAGGGAGGGAGAGGGGTAGTGAGGATAGAGCTGGTGAGTGTCTGAAGGAGGGAGAGGGGTAGTGAGGATAGAGCTGGCGACTGTCTCAGGGAGGGAGAGGGGTAGTGAGGATAGAGCTGGTGAGTGTCTGAAGGAGGGAGAGGGGTAGTGAGGATAGAGCTGGCGACTGTCTCAGGGAGGGAGAGGGGTAGTGAGGATAGAGCTGGTGAGTGTCTCGGAGGGAGAGGGGTAGTGAGGATAGAGCTGGCGACTGTCTCAGGGAGGGAGAGGGGTAGTGAGGATAGAGCTGGTGAGTGTCTGAAGGAGGGAGAGGGGTAGTGAGGATAGAGCTGGCGACTGTCTCAGGGAGGGAGAGGGGTAGTGAGGATAGAGCTGGTGAGTGTCTGAAGGAGGGAGAGGGGTAGTGAGGATAGAGCTGGCGACTGTCTCAGGGAGGGAGAGGGGTAGTGAGGATAGAGCTGGTGAGTGTCTGAAGGAGGGAGAGGGGTAGTGAGGATAGAGCTGGCGACTGTCTCAGGGAGGGAGAGGGGTAGTGAGGATAGAGCTGGTGAGTGTCTCGGAGGGAGAGGGGTAGTGAGGATAGAGCTGTTGAGTGTCTCGGAGGGAGAGGGGTAGTGAGGATAGAGCTGGTGAGTGTCTGAGGGAGGGAGATCGGTAGTGAGGATAGAGCTGGTGAGTGTCACAGGGAGGGAGAGGGGTAGTGAGGATAGAGCTGGCGAGTGTCTCGGAGGGAGAGGGGTAGTGAGGATAGAGCTGGTGAGTGTCTCAGGGAGGGAGAGGGGTAGTGAGGATAGAGCTGGTGAGTGTATCAGGGAGGGAGAGGGGTAGTGAGGATAGAGCTGGTGAGTGTCTCGGAGGGAGAGGGGTAGTGAGGATAGAGCTGGTGAGTGTCTCAGGGAGGGAGAGGGGTAGTGAGGATAGAGCTGGTGAGTGTATCAGGGAGGGAGAGGGGTAGTGAGGATAGAGCTGGTGAGTGTCTCGGAGGGAGAGGGGTAGTGAGGATAGAGCTGGTGAGTGTCTCGGAGGGAGAGGGGTAGTGAGGATAGAGCTGGTGAGTGTCTGAGGGAGGGAAAGGGGTAGTGAGGATAGTGCTGGTGAGTGTCTGAGGGAGGGAGAGGGGTAGTGAGGATAGAGCTGGTGAGTGTCTCAGGGAGGGAGAGGGGTAGTGAGGATAGAGCTGGTGAGTGTCTCGGAGGGAGGGAGAGGGGTAGTGAGGATAGAGCTGGCGACTGTCTCAGGGAGGGAGAGGGGTAGTGAGGATAGAGCTGGTGAGTGTCTGAAGGAGGGAGAGGGGTAGTGAGGATAGAGCTGGCGACTGTCTCAGGGAGGGAGAGGGGTAGTGAGGATAGAGCTGGTGAGTGTCTCGGAGGGAGAGGGGTAGTGAGGATAGAGCTGGTGAGTGTCTGAGGGAGGGAAAGGGGTAGTGAGGATAGTGCTGGTGAGTGTCTGAGGGAGGGAGAGGGGTAGTGAGGATAGAGCTGGTGAGTGTCTCGGAGGGAGGGAGAGGGGTAGTGAGGATAGAGCTGGTGAGTATCTGAGGGAGGGAGAGGGGTAGTGAGGATAGAGCTGGTGAGTGTCAGGGAGGGAGAGGGGTAGTGAGGATAGAGCTGGTGAGTGTCTCGGAGGGAGAGGGGTAGTGAGGATAGAGCTGGTGAGTGTCACAGGGAGGGAGAGGGGTAGTGAGGATAGAGCTGGTGAGTGTCACAGGGAGGGAGAGGGGTAGTGAGGATAGAGCTGGCGACTGTCTCAGGGAGGGAGAGGGGTAGTGAGGATAGAGCTGGTGAGTGTCTGAAGGAGGGAGAGGGGTAGTGAGGATAGAGCTGGCGACTGTCTCAGGGAGGGAGAGGGGTAGTGAGGATAGAGCTGGTGAGTGTCTGAAGGAGGGAGAGGGGTAGTGAGGATAGAGCTGGCGACTGTCTCAGGGAGGGAGAGGGGTAGTGAGGATAGAGCTGGTGAGTGTCTCGGAGGGAGAGGGGTAGTGAGGATAGAGCTGGCGACTGTCTCAGGGAGGGAGAGGGGTAGTGAGGATAGAGCTGGTGAGTGTCTGAAGGAGGGAGAGGGGTAGTGAGGATAGAGCTGGCGACTGTCTCAGGGAGGGAGAGGGGTAGTGAGGATAGAGCTGGCGACTGTCTCAGGGAGGGAGAGGGGTAGTGAGGATAGAGCTGGTGAGTGTCTGAAGGAGGGAGAGGGGTAGTGAGGATAGAGCTGGCGACTGTCTCAGGGAGGGAGAGGGGTAGTGAGGATAGAGCTGGTGAGTGTCTCGGAGGGAGAGGGGTAGTGAGGATAGAGCTGGCGACTGTCTCAGGGAGGGAGAGGGGTAGTGAGGATAGAGCTGGTGAGTGTCTGAAGGAGGGAGAGGGGTAGTGAGGATAGAGCTGGCGACTGTCTCAGGGAGGGAGAGGGGTAGTGAGGATAGAGCTGGTGAGTGTCTGAAGGAGGGAGAGGGGTAGTGAGGATAGAGCTGGCGACTGTCTCAGGGAGGGAGAGGGGTAGTGAGGATAGAGCTGGTGAGTGTCTGAAGGAGGGAGAGGGGTAGTGAGGATAGAGCTGGCGACTGTCTCAGGGAGGGAGAGGGGTAGTGAGGATAGAGCTGGTGAGTGTCTCGGAGGGAGAGGGGTAGTGAGGATAGAGCTGTTGAGTGTCTCGGAGGGAGAGGGGTAGTGAGGATAGAGCTGGTGAGTGTCTGAGGGAGGGAGATCGGTAGTGAGGATAGAGCTGGTGAGTGTCACAGGGAGGGAGAGGGGTAGTGAGGATAGAGCTGGCGAGTGTCTCGGAGGGAGAGGGGTAGTGAGGATAGAGCTGGTGAGTGTCTCAGGGAGGGAGAGGGGTAGTGAGGATAGAGCTGGTGAGTGTCTGAGGGAGGGAAAGGGGTAGTGAGGATAGTGCTGGTGAGTGTCTGAGGGAGGGAGAGGGGTAGTGAGGATAGAGCTGGTGAGTGTCTCGGAGGGAGGGAGAGGGGTAGTGAGGATAGAGCTGGTGAGTATCTGAGGGAGGGAGAGGGGTAGTGAGGATAGAGCTGGTGAGTGTCAGGGAGGGAGAGGGGTAGTGAGGATAGAGCTGGTGAGTGTCTCGGAGGGAGAGGGGTAGTGAGGATAGAGCTGGTGAGTGTCACAGGGAGGGAGAGGGGTAGTGAGGATAGAGCTGGTGAGTGTCACAGGGAGGGAGAGGGGTAGTGAGGATAGAGCTGGTGAGTGTCACAGGGAGGGAGAGGGGTAGTGAGGATAGAGCTGGCGACTGTCTCAGGGAGGGAGAGGGGTAGTGAGGATAGAGCTGGTGAGTGTCTGAAGGAGGGAGAGGGGTAGTGAGGATAGAGCTGGCGACTGTCTCAGGGAGGGAGAGGGGTAGTGAGGATAGAGCTGGTGAGTGTCTGAAGGAGGGAGAGGGGTAGTGAGGATAGAGCTGGCGACTGTCTCAGGGAGGGAGAGGGGTAGTGAGGATAGAGCTGGTGAGTGTCTCGGAGGGAGAGGGGTAGTGAGGATAGAGCTGGCGACTGTCTCAGGGAGGGAGAGGGGTAGTGAGGATAGAGCTGGTGAGTGTCTGAAGGAGGGAGAGGGGTAGTGAGGATAGAGCTGGCGACTGTCTCAGGGAGGGAGAGGGGTAGTGAGGATAGAGCTGGTGAGTGTCTCGGAGGGAGAGGGGTAGTGAGGATAGAGCTGGCGACTGTCTCAGGGAGGGAGAGGGGTAGTGAGGATAGAGCTGGTGAGTGTCTCGGAGGGAGAGGGGTAGTGAGGATAGAGCTGTTGAGTGTCTCGGAGGGAGAGGGGTAGTGAGGATAGAGCTGGCGAGTGTCTCGGAGGGAGAGGGGTAGTGAGGATAGAGCTGGTGAGTGTCTCAGGGAGGGAGAGGGGTAGTGAGGATAGAGCTGGTGAGTGTATCAGGGAGGGAGAGGGGTAGTGAGGATAGAGCTGGCGACTGTCTCAGGGAGGGAGAGGGGTAGTGAGGATAGAGCTGGTGAGTGTCTCGGAGGGAGAGGGGTAGTGAGGATAGAGCTGTTGAGTGTCTCGGAGGGAGAGGGGTAGTGAGGATAGAGCTGGTGAGTGTCTGAGGGAGGGAGATCGGTAGTGAGGATAGAGCTGGTGAGTGTCACAGGGAGGGAGAGGGGTAGTGAGGATAGAGCTGGCGAGTGTCTCGGAGGGAGAGGGGTAGTGAGGATAGAGCTGGTGAGTGTCTCAGGGAGGGAGAGGGGTAGTGAGGATAGAGCTGGTGAGTGTATCAGGGAGGGAGAGGGGTAGTGAGGATAGAGCTGGTGAGTGTCTCGGAGGGAGAGGGGTAGTGAGGATAGAGCTGGTGAGTGTCTCAGGGAGGGAGAGGGGTAGTGAGGATAGAGCTGGTGAGTGTATCAGGGAGGGAGAGGGGTAGTGAGGATAGAGCTGGTGAGTGTCTCGGAGGGAGAGGGGTAGTGAGGATAGAGCTGGTGAGTGTCTCGGAGGGAGAGGGGTAGTGAGGATAGAGCTGGTGAGTGTCTGAGGGAGGGAAAGGGGTAGTGAGGATAGTGCTGGTGAGTGTCTGAGGGAGGGAGAGGGGTAGTGAGGATAGAGCTGGTGAGTGTCTCGGAGGGAGGGAGAGGGGTAGTGAGGATAGAGCTGGTGAGTATCTGAGGGAGGGAGAGGGGTAGTGAGGATAGAGCTGGTGAGTGTCACAGGGAGGGAGAGGGGTAGTGAGGATAGAGCTGGTGAGTGTCACAGGGAGGGAGAGGGGTAGTGAGGATAGAGCTGGCGACTGTCTCAGGGAGGGAGAGGGGTAGTGAGGATAGAGCTGGTGAGTGTCTGAAGGAGGGAGAGGGGTAGTGAGGATAGAGCTGGCGACTGTCTCAGGGAGGGAGAGGGGTAGTGAGGATAGAGCTGGTGAGTGTCTGAAGGAGGGAGAGGGGTAGTGAGGATAGAGCTGGCGACTGTCTCAGGGAGGGAGAGGGGTAGTGAGGATAGAGCTGGTGAGTGTCTGAAGCAGGGAGAGGGGTAGTGAGGATAGAGCTGGCGACTGTCTCAGGGAGGGAGAGGGGTAGTGAGGATAGAGCTGGTGAGTGTCTCGGAGGGAGAGGGGTAGTGAGGATAGAGCTGGTGAGTCTCTCGGAGGGAGAGGGGTAGTGAGGATAGACCTGGTGAGTGTCACAGGGAGGGAGAGTGGTAGTGAGGATAGAGCTGGCGAGTGTCTCGGAGGGAGAGGGGTAGTGAGGATAGAGCTGGTGAGTTTCTCACCGAGGGAGAGGGGTAGTGAGGATAGAGCTGGTGAGTGTCAGGGAGGGAGAGGGGTAGTGAGGATAGAGCTGGTGAGTGTCTGAGGGAGGGAGAGGGGTAGTGAGGATAGAGCTGGTGAGTATCTGAGGGAGGGAGAGGGGTAGTGAGGATAGAGCTGGTGAGTGTCTCAGGGAGGGAGAGGGGTAGTGAGGATAGAGCTGGCGAGTGTCTCGGAGGGAGAGGGGTAGTGAGGATAGAGCTTGTGAGTATCTGAGGGAGAGGGGTAGTGAGGATAGAGCTGGTGAGTGTCTGAAGGAGGGAGAGGGGTAGTGAGGATAGAGCTGGTGAGTGTCTCGGAGGGAGAGGGGTAGTGAGGATAGAGCTGGTGAGTGTCAGGGAGGGAGAGGGGTAGTGAGGATAGAGCTGGTGAGTGTCTGAGGGAGGGAGAGGGGTAGTGAGGATAGAGCTGGTGAGTGTCTGAGGGAGGGAGAGTGTTAGTGAGGATAGTGCTGGTGAGTGTCTGAGGGAGGGAGAGGGGTAGTGAGGATAGAGTTGGTGAGTGTCTCAGGGAGGGAGAGGGGTAGTGAGGATAGAGCTGGCGAGTGTCTCGGAGGGAGAGGGGTAGTGAGGATAGAGCTGGTGAGTTTCTCACCGAGGGAGAGGGGTAGTGAGGATAGAGCTGGTGAGTGTCAGGGAGGGAGAGGGGTAGTGAGGATAGAGCTGGTGAGTATCTGAGGGAGGGAGAGGGGTAGTGAGGATGGAGCTGGTGAGTGTCTGAGGGAGGGAGAGGGGTAGTGTGGATAGAGCTGGTGAGTGTCTCGGAGGGAGGGAGAGGGGTAGTGAGGATAGAGCTGGTGAGTATCTGAGGGAGGGAGAGGGGTAGTGAGGATAGAGCTGGTGAGTGTCAGGGAGGGAGAGGGGTAGTGAGGATAGAGCTGGTGAGTGTCTCGGAGGGAGAGGGGTAGTGAGGATAGAGCTTGTGAGTGTCACAGGGAGGGAGAGGGGTAGTGAGGATAGAGCTGGTGAGTGTCACAGGGAGGGAGAGGGGTAGTGAGGATAGAGCTGGTGAGTGTCTCGGAGGGAGAGGGGTAGTGAGGATAGAGCTGGTGAGTGTCTCGGAGGGAGAGGGGTAGTGATGATCGAGCTGGTGAGTGTCTGAAGGAGGGAGAGGGGTAGTGAGGATGGAGCTGGTGAGTGTCTCAGGGAGGGAGAGCGGTAGTGAGGATAGAGCTGGTGAGTGTCTGAGGGAGGGGGAGGGGTAGTGAGGATAGAGATGGTGAGTGTCTCAGGGAGGGAGCGGGGTAGTGAGGATAGAGCTGGAGTGTCTCAGGGAGGGAGAGCGGTAGTGAGGTTAGAGCTGGTGAGAGTCTGAGGGAAGGAGAGGGGTAGTGAGGATAGGGCTGGTGAGTGTCTCACCGAGGGAGAGGGGTAGTGAGTAGAGAGCTGGTGAGTGTCCCAGGGAGGGAGAGGACTAACGAGGATAGAGCTGGTGAGTGTCTCGGAGGGAGAGGGTTAGTGAGGATAGAGCTGGTGAGTGTCTCGGAGGGAGAGGGGTAGTGAGGATAGAGCTGGTGAGTGTCTCGGAGGGAGAGGAGTAGTGAGGATAGAGCTGTCGACTGTCTCCGTGAGGGAGAGGGGTAGTGAGGATAGAGCTGGTGAGTGTCTGAGGGTGGGAGAGGGGTAGTGATGATAGAGCTGGTGAGTGTCTGAGGGAGGGAGATCGGTAGTGAGGGTAGAGCTGGTGAGTGTCAGGGAGGGAGTGGGGTAGTGAGGATAGAGCTGGCGAGTGTCTCGGAGGGAGAGGGGTAGTGAGGATAGAGCTGGTGAGTGTCTCACCGAGGGAGAGGGGTAGTGAGTAGAGAGCTGGTGAGTGTCCCAGGGAGGGAGAGGACTAACGAGGATAGAGGTGGTGAGTGTCTGAAGGAGGGAGAGGGGTAGTGAGGATTGAGCTGGTGAGTGTCTGATGGAGGGAGAGGGGTAGTGAGGATAGAGCTGGTGAGTGTCTCAGGGAGGGAGAGGGGTAGTGAGGATAGAGCTGGTGAGTGTCTGAAGGAGGGAGAGGGGTAGTGAGGATAGAGCTGGTGAGTGTCTCGGAGGGAGAGGGGTAGTGAGGATAGAGCTGGTGAGTGTCTCGGAGGGAGGGAGAGGGGTAGTGAGGATAGAGCTGGTGAGTATCTGAGGGAGGGAGAGGGGTAGTGAGGATAGAGCTGGTGAGTGTCTCAGGGAGGGAGAGGGGTAGTGAGGATAGAGCTGGTGAGTGTCTGAGGGAGGGAGAGGGGTAGTGAGGATAGAGCTGGTGCGTGTCTCAGAGGGAGAGGGGTAGTGAGGATAGAGCTGGTGAGTGTCTGAAGGAGGGAGAGGGGTAGTGAGGATAGAGCTGGTGAGTGTCTGAGGGAGGGAGAGGGGTAGTGAGGATAGAGCTGGTGAGTGTCTGAAGGAGGGAGAGGGGTAGTGAGGATAGAGCTGGTGAGTGTCTCGGAGGGAGAGGGGTAGTGAGGATAGAGCTGGTGAGTGTCTCAGAGAGGGAGAGGGGTAGTGAGGATAGAGCTGGTGAGTGTCTGAGGGAGGGAGAGGGGTAGTGAGGATAGAGCTGGTGAGTGTCTTGGAGGGAGGGAGAGGGGTAGAGAGGATAGAGCTGGTGAGTGTCACGGAGGGAGAGGGGTAGTGAGGGTAGAGCTGGTGAGTGTCTCAGAGAGGGAGAGGGGTAGTGAGGATAGAGCTGGTGAGTGTCACGGAGGGAGAGGGGTCGTGAGGGTAGAGCTGGTGAGTGTCTCAGAGAGGGAGAGGGGTAGTGAGGATAGAGCTGGTGAGTGTCTGAGGGAGGGAGAGGGGTAGTGAGGATATGGCTGGTGAGTGTCAGGGAGGGAGAGTGGTAGTGAGGATAGAGCTGGCGAGTGTCTCGGAGGGAGAGGGGTAGAGAGGATAGAGCTGGTGAGTGTCACAGGCAGGGAGAGGGGTAGTGAGGATAGAGCTGGTGAGTGTCTCACCGAGGGAGAGGGGTAGTGAGGATAGAGCTGGTGAGTGTCTGAGTGAGGGAGGGGTAGTGAGAATAGAGCTGCCGAGTGTCTCGGAGGGAGAGGGGTAGTGAGGATAGAGCTGGTGAGTGTCTGAGGGAGGGTGAGGGGTAGTGAGGATAGAGCTTGTGAGTGTCTCACGGAGGGAGAGGGGTAGTGAGGATAGAGCTGGTGAGTGTCTCGGAGGGAGAGGGGTAGTGAGGATAGAGCGGGTGAGTGTCTGAGGGAGGGAGAGGGGTAGTGAGGATAGAGCTGGTGAGTGACTCACCGAGGGAGAGGGGTAGTGAGGGTAGAGCTGGTGAGTGTCTCAGGGAGGGAGAGGGGTAGTGAGGATAGAGCTGGCGACTGTCTCAGGGAGGGAGAGGGGTAGTGAGGATAGAGCTGGTGAGTATCTGAGGGAGGGAGAGGGGTAGTGAGGAGAGAGCTGGTGAGTGTCACAGGGAGGGAGAGGGGTAGTGAGGGTAGAGCTGGCGAGTGTCTCGGAGGGAGAGGGGTAGTGAGGAGAGAGCTGGTGAGTGTCTCGGAAGGAGAGGGGTAGTGAGGATAGAGCTGGCGAGTGTCTCGGAGGGAGAGGGGTAGTGAGGATAGAGCTGGTGAGCGTCACAGGGAGGGAGAGGGGTAGTGAGGGTAGAGCTGGCGAGTGTCTCGGAGGGAGAGGGGTAGTGAGGAGAGAGCTGGTGAGTGTCTCAACGAGGGAGAGGGGTAGTTGAGTATAGAGCTGGCGACTGTCTCAGTGAGGGAGAGGGGTAGTGAGGATAGAGCTGGTGAGTGTCTGAGGGAGGGAGAGAGGTAGTGAGGATAGAGCTGGCGAGTGTCTCGGAGGCAGAGGGGTAGTGAGGATAGAGCTGGTGAGTGTCTGAGGGAGGGAGAGGGGTAGTGAGGATAGAGCTGGCGAGTGTCTCGGAGGGAGATGGATAGTGAGGATAGAGCTGGTGAGTGTCTGAGGGAGGGAGAGGGGTAGTGAGGATAGAGCTGTTGAGTGTCTCGGAGGGAGAGGGGTAGTGAGGATAGAGCTGGCGACTGTCTGAGGGAGGGAGAGGGGTAGTGTGGATAGAGCCGGCGACTGAGGCAGGGAGAGGGGTAGTGAGGATAGAGCTGGCGAGTGTCTCACCGAGGGAGAGGGGTAGTGAGTAGAGAGCTGGTGAGTGTCCCAGGGAGGGAGAGGACTAACGAGGATAGAGGTGGTGAGTGTCTGAAGGAGGGAGAGGTGTAGTGAGGATAGAGCTGGTGAGTGTCCCGGAGGGAGAGGGGTAGTGAGGATAGAGCTGGTGAGTGTCTGAAGGAGGGAGAGGGGTAGTGAGGATAGAGCTGGCGAGTGTCTCGGAGGGAGAGGGGTAGTGAGGATAGAGCTGGTGAGTGTCTCACCGAGGGAGAGGGGTAGTGAGGATGGAGCTGGTGAGTGTCTCAGGAAGGGAGAGGGGTAGTGAGGATAGAGCTGGTGAGTGTCTGAGGGAGGGAGAGGGGTAGTGAGGATAGAGCTGGTGGGTGTCTCAGAGGGAGAGGGGTAGTGAGGATAGAGCTGGTGAGTGTCTGAAGGAGGGAGAGGGGTAGTGAGGATAGAGCTGGTGAGTGTCTGAAGGAGGGAGAGGGGTAGTGAGGATAGAGCTGGTGAGTGTCTGAAGGAGGGAGAGGGTTAGTGAGGATAGAGCTGGCGACTGTCTCAGGGAGGGAGAGGGGTAGTGAGGATAGAGCTGGTGAGTGTCTGAAGGAGGGAGAGGGGTAGTGAGGATAGAGCTGGCGACTGTCTCAGGGAGGGAGAGGGGTAGTGAGGATAGAGCTGGTGAGTGTCTGAAGGAGGGAGAGGGGTAGTGAGGATAGAGCTGGTGAGTGTCTGAAGGAGGGAGAGGGGTAGTGAGGATAGAGCTGGCGACTGTCTCAGGGAGGGAGAGGGGTAGTGAGGATAGAGCTGGTGAGTGTCTCGGAGGGAGAGGGGTAGTGAGGATAGAGCTGTTGAGTGTCTCGGAGGGAGAGGGGTAGTGAGGATAGAGCTGGTGAGTGTCTGAGGGAGGGAGATCGGTAGTGAGGATAGAGCTGGTGAGTGTCACAGGGAGGGAGAGGGGTAGTGAGGATAGAGCTGGCGAGTGTCTCGGAGGGAGAGGGGTAGTGAGGATAGAGCTGGTGAGTGTCTCAGGGAGGGAGAGGGGTAGTGAGGATAGAGCTGGTGAGTGTATCAGGGAGGGAGAGGGGTAGTGAGGATAGAGCTGGTGAGTGTCTCGGAGGGAGAGGGGTAGTGAGGATAGAGCTGGTGAGTGTCTCAGGGAGGGAGAGGGGTAGTGAGGATAGAGCTGGTGAGTGTATCAGGGAGGGAGAGGGGTAGTGAGGATAGAGCTGGTGAGTGTCTCGGAGGGAGAGGGGTAGTGAGGATAGAGCTGGTGAGTGTCTCGGAGGGAGAGGGGTAGTGAGGATAGAGCTGGTGAGTGTCTGAGGGAGGGAAAGGGGTAGTGAGGATAGTGCTGGTGAGTGTCTGAGGGAGGGAGAGGGGTAGTGAGGATAGAGCTGGTGAGTGTCTCGGAGGGAGAGGGGTAGTGAGGATAGAGCTGGTGAGTGTCTCGGAGGGAGAGGGGTAGTGAGGATAGAGCTGGTGAGTCTCTCGGAGGGAGAGGGGTAGTGAGGATAGACCTGGTGAGTGTCACAGGGAGGGAGAGTGGTAGTGAGGATAGAGCTGGCGAGTGTCTCGGAGGGAGAGGGGTAGTGAGGATAGAGCTGGTGAGTTTCTCACCGAGGGAGAGGGGTAGTGAGGATAGAGCTGGTGAGTGTCAGGGAGGGAGAGGGGTAGTGAGGATAGAGCTGGTTAGTATCTGAGGGAGGGAGAGGGGTAGTGAGGATAGAGCTGGTGAGTGTCTGAGGGAGGGAGAGGGGTAGTGAGGATAGAGCTGGTGAGTATCTGAGGGAGGGAGAGGGGTAGTGAGGATAGAGCTGGTGAGTGTCTCAGGGAGGGAGAGGGGTAGTGAGGATAGAGCTGGCGAGTGTCTCGGAGGGAGAGGGGTAGTGAGGATAGAGCTTGTGAGTATCTGAGGGAGAGGGGTAGTGAGGATAGAGCTGGTGAGTGTCTGAAGGAGGGAGAGGGGTAGTGAGGATAGAGCTGGTGAGTGTCTCGGAGGGAGAGGGGTAGTGAGGATAGAGCTGGTGAGTGTCAGGGAGGGAGAGGGGTAGTGAGGATAGAGCTGGTGAGTGTCTGAGGGAGGGAGAGGGGTAGTGAGGATAGAGCTGGTGAGTGTCTGAGGGAGGGAGAGTGTTAGTGAGGATAGTGCTGGTGAGTGTCTGAGGGAGGGAGAGGGGTAGTGAGGATAGAGTTGGTGAGTGTCTCAGGGAGGGAGAGGGGTAGTGAGGATAGAGCTGGTGAGTATCTGAGGGAGGGAGAGGGGTAGTGAGGATGGAGCTGGTGAGTGTCTGAGGGAGGGAGAGGGGTAGTGTGGATAGAGCTGGTGAGTGTCTCGGAGGGAGGGAGAGGGGTAGTGAGGATAGAGCTGGTGAGTATCTGAGGGAGGGAGAGGGGTAGTGAGGATAGAGCTGGTGAGTGTCAGGGAGGGAGAGGGGTAGTGAGGATAGAGCTGGTGAGTGTCTCGGAGGGAGAGGGGTAGTGAGGATAGAGCTGGTGAGTGTCACAGGGAGGGAGAGGGGTAGTGAGGGTAGAGCTGGTGAGTGTCACAGGGAGGGAGAGGGGTAGTGAGGATAGAGCTGGTGAGTGTCACAGGGAGGGAGAGGGGTAGTGAGGATAGAGCTGGTGAGTGTCTCGGAGGGAGAGGGGTAGTGAGGATAGAGCTGGTGAGTGTCTCGGAGGGAGAGGGGTAGTGATGATCGAGCTGGTGAGTGTCTGAAGGAGGGAGAGGGGTAGTGAGGATGGAGCTGGTGAGTGTCTCAGGGAGGGAGAGCGGTAGTGAGGATAGAGCTGGTGAGTGTCTGAGGGAGGGGGAGGGGTAGTGAGGATAGAGATGGTGAGTGTCTCAGGGAGGGAGAGGGGTAGTGAGGATAGAGCTGGTGAGTGTCACAGGGAGGGAGAGGGGTAGTGAGGATAGAGCTGGCGAGTGTCTCGGAGGGAGAGGGGTAGTGAGGATAGAGCTGGTGAGTGTCAGGGAGGGAGATCGGTAGTGAGGAAAGAGCTGGTGAGTGTCACAGGGAGGGAGAGGGGTAGTGAGGATAGAGCTGGTGAGGGTCTCAGGGAGGGAGAGGGGTAGTGAGGATAGAGCTGGCGACTGTCTCAGTGAGGGAGAGGGGTAGTGAGGATAGAGCTGGTGAGTGTCTGAGGGAGGGAGATCGGTAGTGAGGATAGAGCTGGTGAGTGTCTGAGGGAGGGAGATCGGTAGTGAGGATAGAGCTGGTGAGTGTCTGAGGGAGGGAGAGATGTAGTGAGGATAGAGCTGGTGAGTGTCTGAGGGAGGGAGAGGGGAAGTGAGGATTGAGCTGGTGAGTGTCTCGGAGGGAGAGGGGTAGTGAGGATAGAGCTGGTGAGTGTCTGAAGGAGGGAGAGGGGTAGTGAGGATAGAGCTGGTGAGTGTCTGATGGAGGGAGAGGGGTAGTGAGGATAGAGCTGGTGAGTGTCTGAGGGAGGGAAAGGGGTAGTGAGGATAGAGCTGGTGGGTGTCAGGGATGGAGAGGGGTAGTGAGGATAGAGCTGGCGAGTGTCTCGGAGGGAGAGGGGTAGTGAGGTTAGAGCTGGTGAGTGTCACAGGGAGGGAGAGGGGTAGTGAGGATAGAGCTGGCGAGTGTCTCGGAGGGAGAGGGGTAGTGAGGATAGAGCTGGCGAGTGTCTCTGGGAGGGAGAGGGGTAGTGAGGATAGAGCTGGCGAGTGTCTCTGGGAGGGAGAGGGGTAGTGAGGATAGAGCTGGTGAGTGTCAGGGAGGGAGAGGGGTAGTGAGGATAGAGCTGGTGAGTATCTGAGGGAGGGAGAGGGGTAGTGAGGATAGAGCTGGTGAGTGTCTGAGGGAGGGAGAGGGGTAGTGAGGATAGAGCTGGTGAGTGTCTCAGGGAGGGAGAGGGGTAGTGAGGATAGAGCTGGTGAGGGTCTCAGGGAGGGAGAGATGTAGTGAGGATAGAGCTGGTGAGTGTCTCACCGAGGGAGAGGGGTAGTGAGTAGAGAGCTGGTGAGTGTCTCGGAGGGAGAGGGGTAGTGAGGATAGAGCTGGTGAGTGTCTCGGAGGGAGAGGGGTAGTGACGATAGAGCTGGCGACTGTCTCAGGGAGGGAGAGGGGTAGTGAGGATAGAGCTGGCGAGTGTCTCGGAGGGAGAGGGGTAGTGAGGATAGAGCTGGTGAGTGTCTGAGGGAGGGAGAGAGGTAGTGAGGATAGAGCTGGCGAGTGTCTCGGAGGGAGAGGGGTAGTGTGGATAGAGCTGGTGAGTGTCTCAGAGGGAGAGGGGTAGTGAGGATAGAGCTGGTGAGTGTCTGAAGGAGGGAGAGGGGTAGTGAGGATAGAGCTGGTGAGTGTCTCAGAGGGAGAGGGGTAGTGAGGATCGAGCTGGTGAGTGTCTCAGGGAGGGAGAGCGGTAGTGAGGATAGAGCTAGTGAGAGTCTCAGGGAGGGAGAGGGGTAGTGAGGATAGTGCTGGAGTGTCTCAGGGAGGGAGAGGGGTAGTGAGGATCGAGCTGGTGAGTGTCTGCAGGAGGGAGAGGGGTAGTGAGGATAGAGCTGGCGAGTGTCTCGGAGGGAGAGGGGTAGTGAGGATAGAGCTGGTGAGTTTCTCACCGAGGGAGAGGGGTAGTGAGGATAGAGCTGGTGAGTGTCAGGGAGGGAGAGGGGTAGTGAGGATAGAGCTGGTGAGTATCTGAGGGAGGGAGAGGGGTAGTGAGGATAGAGCTGGTGAGTGTCTGAGGGAGGGAGAGGGGTAGTGTGGATAGAGCTGGTGAGTGTCTCGGAGGGAGGGAGAGGGGTAGTGAGGATAGAGCTGGTGAGTATCTGAGGGAGGGAGAGGGGTAGTGAGGATAGAGCTGGTGAGTGTCAGGGAGGGAGAGGGGTAGTGAGGATAGAGCTGGTGAGTGTCACAGGGAGGGAGAGGGTAGTGAGGATAGAGCTGGCGAGTGTCTCGGAGGGAGAGTGTTAGTGAGGATAGAGCTGGTGAGTGTCTGAAGGAGGGAGAGGGGTAGTGAGGATAGAGCTGGTGAGTGTCTCGGAAGGAGAGGGGTAGTGAGGATAGAGCTGGTGGGTGTCTCGGAAGGAGAGGGGTAGTGAGGATAGAGCTGGCGAGTGTCTGAAGGAGGGAGAGGGGTAGTGAGGATAGAGCTGGCGAGTGTCAGGGAGGGAGAGGGGTAGTGAGGATAGAGCTGGTGAGTGTCAGGGAGGGAGAGGGGTAGTGAGGATAGAGCTGGTGAGTGTCAGGGAGGGAGAGGGGTAGTGAGGATAGAGCTGGTGAGTGTCAGGGAGGGAGAGGGGTAGTGAGGATTGAGCTGGTGAGTGTCTGAGGGAGGGAGAGGGGTAGTGAGGATAGAGCTGGTGAATGTCTCAGGGAGGGAGAGGGGTAGTGAGGATAGAGCTGGTGAGTGTCTCAGGGAGGGAGAGGGGTAGTGAGGATAGAGCTGGTGAGTGTCTGAGGGAGGGAGAGGGGTAGTGAGGATAGAGCTGGTGAGTGTCTCGGAGGTAGAGGGGTAGTGAGGATAGAGCTGGTGAGTGTCTCGGAGGGAGAGGGGTAGTGAGGATCGAGCTGGTGAGTGTCTGAAGGAGGGAGAGGGGTAGTGAGGATAGAGCTGGTGAGTGTCTGAAGGAGGGAGAGGGGTAGTGAGGATCGAGCTGGTGAGTGTCTGCAGGAGGGAGAGGGGTAGTGAGGTTAGAGCTGCTGAGTCTGAGGGTGGGAGAGGGGTAGTGAGGATAGAGTTGCTGAGTGTCTGAGTGAGGGAGAGGGGTAGTGAGGATCGAGCTGGTGAGTGTCTGAGGGAGGGAGAGGGGTAGTGAGGATAGAGCTGGTGAGTATCTCAGGGAGGGAAAGGGGTAGTGAGGATAGAGCTGGTGAGTGTCAGGGAGGGAGAGGGGTAGTGAGGATAGAGCTGGTGAGTGTCTCACCGAGGGAGAGGGGTAGTGAGGATCGAGGTGGTGAGTGTCTCGGAGGGAGAGGGGTAGTGAGGATAGAGCTGGTGAGTGTCTGAGGGAGGGAGAGGGGTAGAGTGGATAGAGCTGGTGAGGGTCTCAGGGTGGGAGAGATGTAGTGAGGATAGAGCTGGTGAGTGTCTCACCGAGGGAGAGGGGTAGTGAGGATCGAGGTGGTGAGTGTCTCGGAGGGAGAGGGGTAGTGAGGATCGAGCTGGTGAGTGTCAGGGAGGGAGAGGGGTAGTGAGGATAGAGCTGGTGAGTATCTGAGGGAGGGAGAGGGGTAGTGATGATAGAGCTGGTGAGTGTCTGAGGGAGGGAGAGGGGTAGTGAGGATAGAGCTGGTGAGTGTCTCGGAGGGAGGGAGAGGGGTAGTGAGGATAGAGCTGGTGAGTATCTGAGGGAGGGAGAGGGGTAGTGAGGATAGAGCTGGTGAGTGTCTCGGAGGGAGGGAGAGGGGTAGTGAGGATAGAGCTGGTGAGTGTCTGAGGGAGGGAGAGGGGTAGTGAGGATAGAGCTGGTGAGTGTCTGAGGGAGGGAGATCGGTAGTGAGGATAGAGCTGGTGAGTGTCACAGGGAGGGAGAGGGGTAGTGAGGATAGAGCTGGCGAGTGTCTCGGAGGCAGAGGGGTAGTGAGGATAGAGCTGGTGGGTGTCAGGGAGGGAGAGTGGTAGTGAGGATAGAGCTGGTGAGTGTCTGAGGGAGGGAAAGGGGTAGTGAGGATAGAGCTGGTGAGTGTCTCAGGGAGGGAGAGGGGTAGTGAGGATAGAGCTGGTGAGTGTCTGAGGGAGGGAGAGGGGTAGTGAGGATAGAGCTGGTGAGAGTCAGGGAGGGAGAGGGGTAGTGAGGATAGAGCTGGTGAGTGTCTCGGAGGGAGAGGGGTAGTGAGGATAGAGCTGGTGAGTGTCTCGGAGGGAGAGGGGTAGTGAGGATAGAGCTGGCGAGTGTCTCAGAGGGAGAGGGGTAGTGTGGATAGAGCTGGTGAGTGTCTGAGGGAGGGAGAGGGGTAGTGAGGATAGAGCTGGTGAGTGTCTCACCGAGGGAGAGGGGTAGTGAGTAGAGAGCTGGTGAGTGTCTCGGAGGGAGAGGGGTAGTGAGGATAGAGCTGGTGAGTGTCTGAAGGAGGGAGAGAGGTAGTGAGGATTGAGCTGGTGAGTGTCTGCAGGAGGGAGAGGGGTAGTGAGGATAGAGCTGGTGAGTTTCTCACCGAGGGAGAGGGGTAGTGAGGATAGAGCTGGTGAGTATCTGAGGGAGGGAGAGGGGTAGTGAGGATAGAGCTGGTGAGTTTCTCACCGAGGGAGAGGGGTAGTGAGGATAGAGCTGGTGAGTATCTGAGGGAGGGAGAGGGGTAGTGAGGATAGAGCTGGTGAGTATCTGAGGGAGGGAGAGGGGTAGTGAGGATAGAGCTGGCGACTGTCTCAGTGAGGGAGAGGGGTAGTGAGGATAGAGCTGGTGAGTGTCTGAGGGAGGGAGATCGGTAGTGAGGATAGAGCTGGTGAGTGTCTGAGGGAGGGAGATCGGTAGTGAGGATAGAGCTGGTGAGTGTCTGAGGGAGGGAGAGGGGTAGTGAGGATAGAGCTGGTGAGTGTCTCAGGGAGGGAGAGGGGTAGTGAGGTTAGAGCTGGTGAGTGTCACAGGGAGGGAGAGGGGTAGTGAGGACAGAGCTGGTGAGTGTCTGAGGGAGGGAGAGGGGTAGTGAGGATAGAGCTGGTGAGTGTCTGAGGGAGGGAGAGGGGTAGTGAGGATAGAGCTGGCGAGTGTCTCAGAGGGAGAGGGGTAGTGAGGATAGAGCTGGTGAGTTTCTCACCGAGGGAGAGGGGTAGTGAGGATAGAGCTGGTGAGTGTCTGAGGGAGGGAGAGGGTTGGTGAGGATTGAGCTGGTGAGGGTCTCGGAGGGAGAGGGGTAGTGAGGATAGAGCTGGTGAGTGTCTGAGGGAGGGAAAGGGGTAGTGAGGATAGAGCTGGTGAGTGTCTGAGGGAGGGAGAGGGGTAGTGAGGATAGAGCTGGTGAGTATCTCGGAGGGATAGGGGTAGTGACGATAGAGCTGGTGAGTGTCTGAGGGAGGGAGATCGGTAGTGAGGATAGAGCTGGCGACTGTCTCAGTGAGGGAGAGGGGTAGTGAGGATAGAGCTGGTGAGTGTCTGAGGGAGGGAGATCGGTAGTGAGGATAGAGCTGGTGAGTGTCTGAGGGAGGGAGATCGGTAGTGAGGATAGAGCTGGTGAGTGTCTGAGGGAGGGAGAGATGTAGTGAGGATAGAGCTGGTGAGTGTCTGAGGGAGGGAGAGGGGAAGTGAGGATTGAGCTGGTGAGTGTCTCGGAGGGAGAGGGGTAGTGAGGATAGAGCTGGCGACTGTCTGAGGGAGGGAGAGGGGTAGTGAGGATAGAGCTGGTGAGTGTCTCGGAGGGAGAGGGGTAGTGAGGATAGAGCTGGTGAGTGTCTGAGGGAGGGAAAGGGGTAGTGAGGATAGAGCTGGTGGGTGTCAGGGATGGAGAGGGGTAGTGAGGATAGAGCTGGCGAGTGTCTCGGAGGGAGAGGGGTAGTGAGGTTAGAGCTGGTGAGTGTCACAGGGATGGAGAGGGGTAGTGAGGATAGAGCTGGCGAGTGTCTCGGAGGGAGAGGGGTAGTGAGGTTAGAGCTGGTGAGTGTCACAGGGAGGGAGAGGGGTAGTGAGGATAGAGCTGGTGAGTGTCTGAGGGAGGGAGAGGGGTAGTGAGGATAGAGCCGGTGAGTTTCTCACCGAGGGAGAGGGGTAGTGAGGATAGAGCTGGTGAGTGTCTGAAGGAGGGAGAGGGGTAGTGAGGATAGAGCTGGTGAGTGTCTCACCAAGGGAAAGGGTAGTGAGGATAGAGCTGGTGAGTGTCTGAAGGAGGGAGAGGGGTAGTGAGGATAGAGCTGGTGAGTGTCTGAAGGAGGGAGAGGGGTAGTGAGGATAGAGCTGGTGAGTGTCTCACCAAGGGAAAGGGTAGTGAGGATAGAGCTGGTGAGTGTCTGAAGGAGGGAGAGGGGTAGTGAGGATAGAGCTGGTGAGTGTCTGAAGGAGGGAGAGGGGTAGTGAGGATAGAGCTGGTGAGTATCTGAGGGAGGGAGAGGGGTAGTGAGGATAGAGCTGGTGAGTGTCTGAGGGTGGGAGAGGGGTAGTGACGATAGAGCTGGTGAGTATCTGAGGGAGGGAGAGGGGTAGTGAGGATAGAGCTGGTGAGTGTCTCAGGGAGGGAGAGGGGTAGTGAGGATAGAGCTGGTGAGGGTCTCAGGGAGGGAGAGGGGTAGTGACGATAGAGCTGGCGACTGTCTCAGGGAGGGAGAGGGGTAGTGAGGATAGAGCTGGCGAGTGTCTCGGAGGGAGAGGGGTAGTGAGGATAGAGCTGGTGAGTGTCTGAGGGAGGGAGAGAGGTAGTGAGGATAGAGCTGGCGAGTGTCTCGGAGGGAGAGGGGTAGTGTGGATAGAGCTGGTGAGTGTCTCAGAGGGAGAGGGGTAGTGAGGATAGAGCTGGTGAGTGTCTGAAGGAGGGAGAGGGGTAGTGAGGATAGAGCTGGTGAGTGTCTCAGAGGGAGAGGGGTATTGAGGATCGAGCTGGTGAGTGTCTCAGGGAGGGAGAGCGGTAGTGAGGATAGAGCTAGTGAGAGTCTCAGGGAGGGAGAGGGGTAGTGAGGATAGTGCTGGAGTGTCTCAGGGAGGGAGAGGGGTAGTGAGGATCGAGCTGGTGAGTGTCTGCAGGAGGGAGAGGGGTAGTGAGGATAGAGCTGGCGAGTGTCTCGGAGGGAGAGGGGTAGTGAGGATAGAGCTGGTGAGTTTCTCACCGAGGGAGAGGGGTAGTGAGGATAGAGCTGGTGAGTGTCAGGGAGGGAGAGGGGTAGTGAGGATAGAGCTGGTGAGTATCTGAGGGAGGGAGAGGGGTAGTGAGGATAGAGCTGGTGAGTGTCTGAGGGAGGGAGAGGGGTAGTGTGGATAGAGCTGGTGAGTGTCTCGGAGGGAGGGAGAGGGGTAGTGAGGATAGAGCTGGTGAGTATCTGAGGGAGGGAGAGGGGTAGTGAGGATAGAGCTGGTGAGTGTCAGGGAGGGAGAGGGGTAGTGAGGATAGAGCTGGTGAGTGTCACAGGGAGGGAGAGGGTAGTGAGGATAGAGCTGGCGAGTGTCTCGGAGGGAGAGTGTTAGTGAGGATAGAGCTGGTGAGTGTCTGAAGGAGGGAGAGGGGTAGTGAGGATAGATCTGGTGAGTGTCTCGGAAGGAGAGGGGTAGTGAGGATAGAGCTGGTGGGTGTCTCGGAAGGAGAGGGGTAGTGAGGATAGAGCTGGCGAGTGTCAGGGAGGGAGAGGGGTAGTGAGGATAGAGCTGGTGAGTGTCAGGGAGGGAGAGGGGTAGTGAGGATAGAGCTGGTGAGTGTCAGGGAGGGAGAGGGGTAGTGAGGATAGAGCTGGTGAGTGTCAGGGAGGGAGAGGGGTAGTGAGGATAGAGCTGGTGAGTGTCTGAGGGAGGGAGAGGGGTAGTGAGGATAGAGCTGGTGAATGTCTCAGGGAGGGAGAGGGGTAGTGAGGATAGAGCTGGTGAGTGTCTCAGGGAGGGAGAGGGGTAGTGAGGATAGAGCTGGTGAGTGTCTGAGGGAGGGAGAGGGGTAGTGAGGATAGAGCTGGTGAGTGTCTCGGAGGTAGAGGGGTAGTGAGGATAGAGCTGGTGAGTGTCTCGGAGGGAGAGGGGTAGTGAGGATCGAGCTGGTGAGTGTCTGAAGGAGGGAGAGGGGTAGTGAGGATAGAGCTGGTGAGTGTCTGAAGGAGGGAGAGGGGTAGTGAGGATCGAGCTGGTGAGTGTCTGCAGGAGGGAGAGGGGTAGTGAGGTTAGAGCTGCTGAGTCTGAGGGTGGGAGAGGGGTAGTGAGGATAGAGTTGCTGAGTGTCTGAGTGAGGGAGAGGGGTAGTGAGGATCGAGCTGGTGAGTGTCTGAGGGAGGGAGAGGGGTAGTGAGGATAGAGCTGGTGAGTATCTCAGGGAGGGAAAGGGGTAGTGAGGATAGAGCTGGTGAGTGTCAGGGAGGGAGAGGGGTAGTGAGGATAGAGCTGGTGAGTGTCTCACCGAGGGAGAGGGGTAGTGAGGATCGAGGTGGTGAGTGTCTCGGAGGGAGAGGGGTAGTGAGGATAGAGCTGGTGAGTGTCTGAGGGAGGGAGAGGGGTAGAGAGGATAGAGCTGGTGAGGGTCTCAGGGTGGGAGAGATGTAGTGAGGATAGAGCTGGTGAGTGTCTCACCGAGAGAGAGGGGTAGTGAGGATCGAGGTGGTGAGTGTCTCGGAGGGAGAGGGGTAGTGAGGATCGAGCTGGTGAGTGTCAGGGAGGGAGAGGGGTAGTGAGGATAGAGCTGGTGAGTATCTGAGGGAGGGAGAGGGGTAGTGAGGATAGAGCTGGTGAGTGTCTGAGGGAGGGAGAGGGGTAGTGAGGATAGAGCTGGTGAGTGTCTCGGAGGGAGGGAGAGGGGCAGTGAGGATAGAGCTGGTGAGTATCTGAGGGAGGGAGAGGGGTAGTGAGGATAGAGCTGGTGAGTGTCTCGGAGGGAGGGAGAGGGGTAGTGAGGATAGAGCTGGTGAGTGTCTGAGGGAGGGAGAGGGGTAGTGAGGATAGAGCTGGTGAGTGTCTGAGGGAGGGAGATCGGTAGTGAGGATAGAGCTGGTGAGTGTCACAGGGAGGGAGAGGGGTAGTGAGGATAGAGCTGGCGAGTGTCTCGGAGGCAGAGGGGTAGTGAGGATAGAGCTGGTGGGTGTCAGGGAGGGAGAGTGGTAGTGAGGATAGAGCTGGTGAGTGTCTGAGGGAGGGAAAGGGGTAGTGAGGATAGAGCTGGTGAGTGTCTCAGGGAGGGAGAGGGGTAGTGAGGATAGAGCTGGTGAGTGTCTGAGGGAGGGAGAGGGGTAGTGAGGATAGAGCTGGTGAGAGTCAGGGAGGGAGAGGGGTAGTGAGGATAGAGCTGGTGAGTGTCTCGGAGGGAGAGGGGTAGTGAGGATAGAGCTGGTGAGTGTCTCGGAGGGAGAGGGGTAGTGAGGATAGAGCTGGCGAGTGTCTCAGAGGGAGAGGGGTAGTGTGGATAGAGCTGGTGAGTGTCTGAGGGAGGGAGAGGGGTAGTGAGGATAGAGCTGGTGAGTGTCTCACCGAGGGAGAGGGGTAGTCAGTAGAGAGCTGGTGAGTGTCTCGGAGGGAGAGGGGTAGTGAGGATAGAGCTGGTGAGTGTCTGAAGGAGGGAGAGGGGTAGTGAGGATTGAGCTGGTGAGTGTCTGCAGGAGGGAGAGGGGTAGTGAGGATAGAGCTGGCGAGTGTCTCGGAGGGAGAGGGGTAGTGAGGATAGAGCTGGTGAGTTTCTCACCGAGGGAGAGGGGTAGTGAGGATAGAGCTGGTGAGTATCTGAGGGAGGGAGAGGGGTAGTGAGGATAGAGCTGGTGAGTATCTGAGGGAGGGAGAGGGGTAGTGAGGATAGAGCTGGCGACTGTCTCAGTGAGGGAGAGGGGTAGTGAGGATAGAGCTGGTGAGTGTCTGAGGGAGGGAGATCGGTAGTGAGGATAGAGCTGGTGAGTGTCTGAGGGAGGGAGATCGGTAGTGAGGATAGAGCTGGTGAGTGTCTGAGGGAGGGAGAGATGTAGTGAGGATAGAGCTGGTGAGTGTCTGAGGGAAGGAGAGGGGAAGTGAGGATTGAGCTGGTGAGTGTCTCGGAGGGAGAGGGGTAGTGAGGATAGAGCTGGTGAGTGTCTGAGGGAGGGAGAGGGGTAGTGAGGATAGAGCTGGTGAGTGTCTGAGGGAGGGAGAGGGGTAGTGAGGATAGAGCTGGTGGGTGTCAGGGATGGAGAGGGGTAGTGAGGATAGAGCTGGCGAGTGTCTCGGAGGGAGAGGGGTAGTGAGGTTAGAGCTGGTGAGTGTCACAGGGAGGGAGAGGGGTAGTGAGGATAGAGCTGGCGAGTGTCTCGGAGGGAGAGGGGTAGTGAGGATAGAGCTGGTGAGTTTCTCACCGAGGGAGAGGGGTAGTGAGGATAGAGCTGGTGAGTGTCAGGGAGGGAGAGGGGTAGTGAGGATAGAGCTGGTGAGTATCTGAGGGAGGGAGAGGGGTAGTGAGGATAGAGCTGGTGAGTGTCTGAGGGAGGGAGAGGGGTAGTGAGGATAGAGCTGCTGAGTGTCTCGGACGGAGGGAGAGGGGTAGTGACGATAGAGCTGGTGAGTATCTGAGGGAGGGAGAGGGGTAGTGAGGATAGAGCTGGTGAGTGTCTCAGGGAGGGAGAGGGGTAGTGAGGATAGAGCTGGTGAGGGTCTCAGGTAGGGAGAGATGTAGTGAGGATAGAGCTGGTGACTGTCTCAGTGAGGGAGAGGGGTAGTGAGTAGAGAGCTGGTGAGTGTCTCGGAGGGAGAGGGGTAGTGAGTAGAGAGCTGGTGAGTGTCTCGGAGGGAGAGGGGTAGTGAGGATAGAGCTGGCGACTGTCTCAGGGAGGGAGAGGGGTAGTGAGGATAGAGCTGGTGAGTGTCTCACCGAGGGAGAGGGGTAGTGAGTAGAGAGCTGGTGAGTGTCTCGGAGGGAGAGGGGTAGTGAGTAGAGAGCTGGTGAGTGTCTCGGAGGGAGAGGGGTAGTGAGGATAGAGCTGGCGACTGTCTCAGGGAGGGAGAGGGGTAGTGAGGATAGAGCTGGCGAGTGTCTCGGAGGGAGAGGGGTAGTGAGGATAGAGCTGGTGAGTGTCTGAGGGAGGGAGAGAGGTAGTGAGGATAGAGCTGGCGAGTGTCTCGGAGGGAGAGGGGTAGTGTGGATAGAGCTGGTGAGTGTCTCAGAGGGAGAGGGGTAGTGAGGATAGAGCTGGTGAGTGTCTGAAGGAGGGAGAGGGGTAGTGAGGATAGAGCTGGTGAGTGTCTCGGAGGGAGAGGGGTAGTGAGGATAGAGCTAGTGAGAGTCTCAGGGAGGGAGAGGGGTAGTGAGGATAGTGCTGGAGTGTCTCAGGGAGGGAGAGGGGTAGTGAGGATCGAGCTGGTGAGTGTCTGCAGGAGGGAGAGGGGTAGTGAGGATAGAGCTGGCGAGTGTCTCGGAGGGAGAGGGGTAGTGAGGATAGAGCTGGTGAGTTTCTCACCGAGGGAGAGGGGTAGTGAGGATAGAGCTGGTGAGTGTCAGGGAGGGAGAGGGGTAGTGAGGATAGAGCTGGTGAGTATCTGAGGGAGGGAGAGGGGTAGTGAGGATAGAGCTGGTGAGTGTCTGAGGGAGGGAGAGGGGTAGTGTGGATAGAGCTGGTGAGTGTCTCGGAGGGAGGGAGAGGGGTAGTGAGGATAGAGCTGGTGAGTATCTGAGGGAGGGAGAGGGGTAGTGAGGATAGAGCTGGTGAGTGTCAGGGAGGGAGAGGGGTAGTGAGGATAGAGCTGGTGAGTGTCACAGGGAGGGAGAGGGGTAGTGAGGATAGAGCTGGCGAGTGTCTCGGAGGGAGAGTGTTAGTGAGGATAGAGCTGGTGAGTGTCTGAAGGAGGGAGAGGGGTAGTGAGGATAGAGCTGGTGAGTGTCTCGGAAGGAGAGGGGTAGTGAGGATAGAGCTGGCGAGTGTCAGGGAGGGAGAGGGGTAGTGAGGATAGAGCTGGTGAGTGTCAGGGAGGGAGAGGGGTAGTGAGGATAGAGCTGGTGAGTGTCAGGGAGGGAGAGGGGTAGTGAGGATAGAGCTGGTGAGTGTCAGGGAGGGAGAGGGGTAGTGAGGATAGAGCTGGTGAGTGTCTGAGGGAGGGAGAGGGGTAGTGAGGATAGAGCTGGTGAATGTTTCAGGGAGGGAGAGGGGTAGTGAGGATAGAGCTAGTGAGTGTCTCAGGGAGGGAGAGGGGTAGTGAGGATAGAGCTGGTGAGTGTCTGAGGGAGGGAGATGGGTAGTGAGGATAGAGCTGGTGAGTGTCTCGGAGGGAGAGGGGTAGTGAGGATAGAGCTGGTGAGTGTCTCGGAGGGAGAGGGGTAGTGAGGATCGAGCTGGTGAGTATCTGAAGGAGGGAGAGGGGTAGTGAGGATAGAGCTGGTGAGTGTCTGAAGGAGGGAGAGGGGTAGTGAGGATCGAGCTGGTGAGTGTCTGCAGGAGGGAGAGGGGTAGTGAGGTTAGAGCTGCTGAGTCTGAGGGTGGGAGAGGGGTAGTGAGGATAGAGTTGCTGAGTGTCTGAGTGAGGGAGAGGGGTAGTGAGGATCGAGCTGGTGAGTGTCTGAGGGAGGGAGAGGGGTAGTGAGGATAGAGCTGGTGAGTATCTCAGGGAGGGAAAGGGGTAGTGAGGATAGAGCTGGTGAGTGTCAGGGAGGGAGAGGGGTAGTGAGGATAGAGCTGGCGAGTGTCTTGGAGGGAGAGGGATAGTGAGGATAGAGCTGGCGAGTGACTAGGAGGGAGAGGGGTAGTGAGGATAGAGCTGGTGAGTGTCTGAGGGAGGGAGAGGGGTAGAGAGGAAAGAGCTGGTGAGGGTCTCAGGGAGGGAGAGATGTAGTGAGGATAGAGCTGGTGAGTGTCTCACCGAGGGAGAGGGGTAGTGAGGATCGAGGTGGTGAGTGTCTCGGAGGGAGAGGGGTAGTGAGGATAGAGCTGGTGAGTGTCTGAGGGAGGGAGAGGGGTAGAGAGGATAGAGCTGGTGAGGGTCTCAGGGAGGGAGAGATGTAGTGAGTAGAGAGCTAGTGAGTGTCTCGGAGGGAGAGGGGTAGTGAGGATCGAGCTGGTGAGTGTCAGGGAGGGAGAGGGGTAGTGAGGATAGAGCTGGTGAGTATCTGAGGGAGGGAGAGGGGTAGTGAGGATAGAGCTGGTGAGTGTCTGAGGGAGGGAGAGGGGTAGTGAGGATAGAGCTGGTGAGTGTCTCGGAGGGAGGGAGAGGGGTAGTGAGGATAGAGCTGGTGAGTATCTGAGGGAGGGAGAGGGGTAGTGAGGATAGAGCTGGTGAGTGTCTCGGAGGGAGGGAGAGGGGTAGTGAGGATAGAGCTGGTGAGTGTCTGAGGGAGGGAGAGGGGTAGTGAGGATAGAGCTGGTGAGTGTCTGAGGGAGGGAGATCGGTAGTGAGGATAGAGCTGGTGAGTGTCACAGGGAGGGAGAGGGGTAGTGAGGATAGAGCTGGCGAGTGTCTCGGAGGCAGAGGGGTAGTGAGGATAGAGCTGGTGGGTGTCAGGGAGGGAGAGATGTAGTGAGGATAGAGCTGGTGAGTGTCTCACCGAGGGAGAGGGGTAGTGAGGATCGAGGTGGTGAGTGTCTCGGAGGGAGAGGGGTAGTGAAGATAGAGCTGGTGAGTGTCTGAGGGAGGGAGAGGGGTAGAGAGGATAGAGCTGGTGAGTGTCTGAGGGAGGGAGAGGGGTAGTGAGGATAGAGCTGGTGAGTGTCTCGGAGGGAGGGAGAGGGGTAGTGAGGATAGAGCTGGTGAGTATCTCGGAGGGAGGGAGAGGGGTAGTGAGGATAGAGCTGGTGAGTGTCTGAGGGAGGGAGAGGGGTAGTGAGGATAGAGCTGGTGAGTGTCTGAGGGAGGGAGATCGGTAGTGAGGATAGAGCTGGTGAGTGTCACAGGGAGGGAGAGGGGTAGTGAGGATAGAGCTGGCGAGTGTCTCGGAGGCAGAGGGGTAGTGAGGATAGAGCTGGTGGGTGTCAGGGAGGGAGAGTGGTAGTGAGGATAGAGCTGGTGAGTGTCTGAGGGAGGGAAAGGGGTAGTGAGGATAGAGCTGGTGAGTGTCTCAGGGAGGGAGAGGGGTAGTGAGGATAGAGCTGGTGAGTGTCTGAGGGAGGGAGAGGGGTAGTGAGGATAGAGCTGGTGAGAGTCAGGGAGGGAGAGGGGTAGTGAGGATAGAGCTGGTGAGTGTCTGAGGGAGGGAGAGGGGTAGTGAGGATAGAGCTGGTGAGTGTCTCGGAGGGAGAGGGGTAGTGAGGATAGAGCTGGTGAGTGTCTCGGAGGGAGAGGGGTAGTGAGGATAGAGCTGGCGAGTGTCTCAGAGGGAGAGGGGTAGTGTGGATAGAGCTGGTGAGTGTCTGAGGGAGGGAGAGGGGTAGTGAGGATAGAGCTGGTGAGTGTCTCACCGAGGGAGAGGGGTAGTGAGTAGAGAGCTGGTGAGTGTCTCGGAGGGAGAGGGGTAGTGAGGATAGAGCTGGTGAGTGTCTGAAGGAGGGAGAGGGGTAGTGAGGATCGAGCTGGTGAGTGTCTGCAGGAGGGAGAGGGGTAGTGAGGATAGAGCTGGCGAGTGTCTCGGAGGGAGAGGGGTAGTGAGGATAGAGCTGGTGAGTTTCTCACCGAGGGAGAGGGGTAGTGAGGATAGAGCTGGTGAGTGTCAGGGAGGGAGAGGGGTAGTGAGGATAGAGCTGGTGAGTATCTGAGGGAGGGAGAGGGGTAGTGAGGATAGAGCTGGTGAGTATCTGAGGGAGGGAGAGGGGTAGTGAGGATAGAGCTGGTGAGTATCTGAGGGAGGGAGAGGGGTAGTGAGGATAGAGCTGGCGACTGTCTCAGTGAGGGAGAGGGGTAGTGCGGATAGAGCTGGTGAGTGTCTGAGGGAGGGAGATCGGTAGTGAGGATAGAGCTGGTGAGTGTCACAGGGAGGGAGAGGGGTAGTGAGGATAGAGCTGGCGAGTGTCTCGGAGGCAGAGGGGTAGTGAGGATAGAGCTGGTGAGTGTCACAGGGAGGGAGAGGGGTAGTGAGGATAGAGCTGGCGAGTGTCTCGGAGGGAGAGGGGTAGTGAGCATAGAGCTGGTGAGTGTCAGGGAGGGAGAGGGGTAGTGAGGATAGAGCTGGTGAGTGTCAGGGAGGGAGAGTGGTAGTGAGGATAGAGCTGGTGAGTGTCTGAGGGAGGGAAAGGGGTAGTGAGGATAGAGCTGGTGAGTGTCTCAGTGAGGGAGAGGGGTAGTGAGGATAGAGCTGGTGAGTGTCTGAGGGAGGGAGAGGGGTAGTGAGGATAGAGCTGGTGAGTGTCTCGGAGGGAGAGGGGTAGTGAGGATAGAGCTGGTGAGTGTCTCGGAGGGAGAGGGGTAGTGAGGATAGAGCTGGTGAGTGTCTGAGGGAGGGAGAGGGGTAGAGAGGATAGAGCTGGTGAGGGTCTCAGGGAGGGAGAGATGTAGTGAGGATAGAGCTAGTGAGAGTCTGAGGGAGGGAGAGGGGTAGTGAGCATAGAGCTGGAGTGTCTCAGGGAGGGAGAGGGGTAGTGAGGATAGAGCTGTTGAGTGTCTCGTTGGGAGAGGGGTAGTGAGGATCGATCTGGTGAGTGTCTGATGGAGGGAGAGGGGTAGTGAGGATCGAGCTGGTGAGTGTCTGCAGGAGGGAGAGGGGTAGTGAGGTTAGAGCTGGTGAGTCTGAGGGTGGGAGAGGGGTAGTGAGGATAGAGTTGCTGAGTGTCTGAGGGAGGGAGAGGGGTAGTGAGGATCGAGCTGGTGAGTGTCTGAGGGAGGGAGAGGGGTAGTGAGGCTAGAGCTGGTGAGTATCTCAGGGAGGGAAAGGGGTAGTGAGGATAGAGCTGGTGAGTGTCAGGGAGGGAGAGGGGTAGTGAGGATAGAGCTGGCGAGTGTCTTGGAGGGAGAGGGATAGTGAGGATCGAGCTGGTGAGTGTCTGAGTGTGGGAGAGGGGTAGTGAGAATAGAGCTGGCGAGTTACTGGGAGGGAGAGGGGAAGAGAGGCTAGAGCTGGTGAGTGTCTCAGGGAGGGAGAGGGGTAGTGTGGATAGAGCTGGCGAGTGACGAGGGAGAGGGGAAGAGAGGATAGAGCTGGTGAGTGTCTGAGGGTGGGAGAGGGGTAGTGAGGATAGAGCTGGCGACTGTCTCAAGGAGGGAGAGGGGTAGTGAGGATAGAGCTGGTGAGTGTCTGAGGGTGGGAGAGGGGTAGTGAGGATAGAGCTGGTGAGTGTCTGATGGAGGGAGAGGGGTAGTGAGGGTAGAGCTGGTGAGTGTCTGAGGGAAGGAGAGGGGTAGTGAGGATCGAGCTGGTGAGTGTCTCAGTGAGGGAGAGGGGTAGTGAGGATAGAGCTGGCGAGTGTCTCGGAGGGAGAGGGGTAGTGAGGATAGAGCTGGTGAGTTTCTCACCGAGGGAGAGGGGTAGTGAGGATAGAGCTGGTGAGTGTCTCGGAGGGAGAGGGTTAGTGAGGATAGAGCTGGCGACTGTCTCAGTGAGGGAGAGGGGTAGTGCGGATAGAGCTGGTGAGTGTCTGACCGAGGGAGAGGGTAGTGAGGATAGAGCTGGCGAGTGTCTGAAGGAGGGAGAGGGGTAGTGAGGATAGAGCTGGTGAGTGTCTGAGGGAGGGAGAGGGGTAGTGAGGATAGAGCTGGTGAGTGTCTGACCGAGGGAGAGGGGTAGTGAGGATAGAGCTGGTGAGTATCTGAGGGAGAGGTGTAGTGAGGATAGAGCT